>NC_057794.1:239599288-239611245 GCF_018294505.1 Triticum aestivum | reverse complement strand
ATCCCCTGCGATGCGCCGTCTCCGTCCTCCTCCTCACGCCCCGCTGCCCAGTTCCCTACGCAACCCCTCCCGTGAGCTCCCCCTCTCCTTCCCCTGCTCTGCTTGCCGCACACCGCACGCCGTCGCGCTACCTGCCTCTGCTCCTCGCCCCCTCGTGCACGCACGCAACCGCCACGAGCCGCGACCACGCACCGCCATGGCCCTGCTGATGCTCCACCGCGCACTCCCTCGCCTGCCACGCGCCGCTGCTCCCGCCTACGCCTGCCGCTGCTCAACGCCGCCCTCATGACGCTGTCCGCCACGGCCGGAGCTCCGCTTCCGCGAGCTCCTGGCGGCACCCGCGCGCCTTCGCCGCCTCTGGCCACGCCCTGGGCCATGCCCGCACTCGCGCGACCGCGCCTGCCCCTGTCCTCCGCCTCGCCATCGCCGCGCACCGTTTGGCCCCGTTGCTCGCCGCTTCGCTGCTCGCCTGCTCCGCCCCGCCCCTGACTCTGCACGCCGCCGCCCTTGGCCACTAACCCCGATCGCACCGCTCCGGCCAGTTGCGCCCCCGGCCAAACCTCGTCGGCGCCCTACCGCGACCGCTGTCCGGCGGGCCGCGCCTGACCCGTCTCGGGCGCCCAGCACCCACGCCCGTTCGGGCAGCGCCTGCGCCCACACCGCCCTGTGCCCGCTAAGGCCTCTAGGCCAATGACATGAGGTGCCGACGCCCTAGAACGATTTTTTTAAAAAAGTACAAAAGTAAATAATAATCAAAATATTAATTAATTAATTAAAGAATTAGTTAACTTAATTAATCCTGATTAGATTAACCTAATCACTAGTTAACATAATTAAACCCTGATTAGCCTGATGAGTCAATGACATGCAGACCCCACATGTCAGTTTGACCCAGTCAAAACCTCTATTGACTGATGATGTCATGCTGACATCATGCTGATGCAGTATTGCTGATTTTGAATTAATTTAGTAATAATAATTTAGATAATGATTTAAAACTTTAAAATTAATATAAAACAAACCGTAACTCGTATGAAAAAACTTTGTACATGAAAGTTGCTCAGAACGACGAGACGAATCCGAATACGCAGCCCGTTCGTCCACCACACATCCCTAAGATCACGAACACGCAACTTTCCCCCTCCAGTCCATCTGTCTGAAAATGCGAAACACCTGGGATACTTTCTCGGATGTTTCCTCCCTTCGCCGGTATCACCTCGTACTGCATTAGGGCACATCTGGCACCGTTACTTGTCATGTCATGCATCAATATGCATCTGTTTGCATTGTATTCATTGTTTCTTCCCCCTCTTTTCTCCGGTAGACTACGAGACGCTGCTGCTGGTACCCCGATCGACTAAGTTGTTGACGACCCCTCCTTGCCAGAGCAACCAAGCAAGCCCCCCTCCCTTGATCACCAGATATCGCATGTTCTTCTCTCTACTGCTTGCATTAGAGTAGTGTAGCATGTTACTGCTTTCCGTTAATCCTATCCTGATGCATAGCCTGTCTTTGCTACTACTGTTGTTACCTTTACCTGCAATCCTAAATGCTTAGTATAGGATGCTAGTATTCCATCAGTGAGCCTACATTCTTGTTCGTCTGCCATGCTATATTATCGGGTCGTGATCACTCGGGAGGTGATCACGGGTATATACGTATATACATAATATATGATACATGTGGTGACTAAAGTCGAGTCGGCTCGTAGAGTACCCGCGAGTGATTCACGGATTGGGACCGAAAGGGTGTTTGTCCCGATGGCCCTCTGAGTGGATCTTTGTGGCGGAGCGATAGGGCAGGTTGATACCACCTAGGAGAGACGTGGGCCTGGCCCTGGTCGGCGTCTGTGGTTACCTCAATTAACACGCTTAACGAGATCATGGTATTTGATCTGGGTCTGGCCACTGGACTATACGCACTAACCAACTACGCGGGAACAGTTATGGGCACTCGACGTCGTGGTATCAGCCGAAACCTTCTTGGCGTCAGCGACTGAGCGGCGCGCACCGGATTGGGCTGGAACACCTGCTCTTGTATTAGGGAGGCCAGGTCTGCTTCCGGCCGCGTTCAGAATGTGCAGGTGAGCAACGGGCGATGGGCCCAGACCCCTGCGTGCATAGGATTTAGACCGGTGTGTTGACCTCTCTGTTGCACCTAGGTGGGGTTGCAACGTGTTGATCTTCCGAGGCCGGGCATGACCCAGGAAAGTGTGTCCGACCAAAGGGGATCGAGCGTGTTGGGTTATGTGCTGCATCCTTGCAGGGAAGTTTATCTATTCGAATAGTCGTGTCCCTCGGTAAAAGGACGACCCGGAGTTGTACCTTGACCTTATGACAACTAGAACCGGATACTTAATAAAACACACCCTTTCAAGTGCCAGATACAACCCGGTGGTCGTTCTCTCACAGGGCGACGAGGGGAGGATCGCCGGGTTGGATTATGCTATGCGATGATACTTGGTTAACTTACCATCTACTCTCTTCTACTGCTTCAAGACGGAGGCTGCCAAAAGTGTAGTCTTCGATAGGACTAGCTTTCTCCCTCTTATTCTGGCATTCTGCAGGTTAGTCCACATATACTACCCCTTCCATTGATACCAATGCATATGTAGTGTAGCTCCTAGCTTGCGAGTACTTTGGATGAGTACTCACGGTTGCTTTGCTCCCCCTTTTTCCCCTATCTATACCCGGTTATTGCAACCAGACGTTGGAGCCCAGGAGCCAGACGCCACCGTCGACGATGACTCCTACTACACTGAAGGTGCCTAATACTACGTGTAGGCCGCCGATGACGACCAGGAGTAGTTTAGGAGGATCCCAGGCAGGAGGCATGCGCCTCTTTTGATATGTATCCCAGTTTGTGCAAGCCATCTTATGGCAACTTGTTTAACTTATGTCTGTACTCAGATATTGTTGCTTCCGCTGAGTCGTCTATGACCGAGCTCTTGTATTCGAGCCCTAGAGGGCCCTGGCTTGTAATATGATGCTTGTATGACTTATTATTTTTAGAGTTGTGTTGTGATATCTTCCCGTGAGTCCCTAATATTGATCGTACACGTTTGCGTGTATGATTAGTGTACGATTGAATCGGGGGGCGTCACATGTGTTGTCTAGTGTGGATTGTATGGAGTGTTGTGCTGCTGCTATTAGGGCTGTTGTTTTTCTCTTTCTTTGATCGTTGGGTCTTCTAGTCCTAGGACCTTTACAACCTTGTTGTTTTACGTTGCTCCCTGCTATTATCAATGAATGCCAACGATGATGGATCTTTCAAAAAAATCATGTTAAATCGGAAATATATTTTGACCTCCATAGATATTGATTTCCCGCGAAACCAAAAATAAGCAGAAAACTGGAACTGGCACTAGGCTCTAAATTAATAGGTTAGTCCAAAAAAATGCAATAAAAAATATATAATTGATAACATAATGAAAGAATATAGATATGTGTGAGAAATATCAGGCGTTCCTCGACATCCCACTGAATTGGGCACTATTTAAGCATTATTCTTATGCGAGCCGCACATGGTGATGAAGGATGACAGTGTCATACGCCAGGGGTAGCTCACCAAGGGAAGCCCGGAAGTAGTCTTGCCTAGGGGGCATGACTCATGAGGCACGGGGACCAGTGGAAACCCTAAAGAAGATGTCGTAGACTTTCTTGCTCTCCAAGCCTTGGGCGGCAGCGACCAAGATCACATCTGCTTACCAGTCAACCCTAGCCTCAACCGTGTATATAAGGGGAGGTCAGAGGGCTCTCATGGCCATCTACTCTCATATAGAAACTCTTGGTAGCAATATCATACACCATTATAAACCCCTCGCACGAGATATCCCTCCACCATGAATAACAGAAACAAGCAGGACGTAGTGTGTTACTCTCTGGAGGCCTTAACCTGGGTTAAACGCTCATGTGATCTCCGACCTGTGACTTCCAGCTGCGCTTGGACCCCTGCCGAGGGATCTGACGGTTTTCCACGCCATGAAAGGACGTCTTCTAGATATGCAACGCACTCGACATCCTAAAGAAGTGGAGCTTGAGCTAGCTACTTCAAGATGAAGTGGCCCAACTCGCTGAAGGGGTGGGCCTCCACTTACTTCTATTGCGAGGGGCCGTTGAGTGTAGTCGACGATGTTGTCCTGCAGTCGTACTCTCCTGTGCCGATTGCTAGTGAAGTCTTCAAGGCGACACGTGATTGTGATTTGGGACTAATAGAATCATGGCTAGTTGATTTGTAGAAAAAAAAAGTCCTTTACTCCCTAACCAGGCTTTTGTTGTTGGCAGTTTGTATGATAAGCCGTAGTTAGAAACCTTATGTTTTAATTCATCTCCTGGAGATCTGGCGTGTAGACTCAGGGCATCTTCAATACTGACCCGCAAATCAGACACCACATCCATTCGCGGACCGGGGGGAGGCAGTCCGTGGACACTGATGTAGTAGCCGGCCATCCAAAGGTAGTCACATACATTTCAAGCCGGATTTCAACTGACTGGACAAATTGAATGCAAACCGAATGATTTGCATATAAACCGGACGAAGTCATTTACATTTCAAACATATTTCAACTAAACTATAGTGGACTACGCTGAAATTAGTTTATGGCCGACAGCGGCGAATCTCCACTCCCATGACATGTCTTCCCTTTGTCCGGCAACTCACTCATCGGACTTCCGTGAGCCCCGAAAGGATATGCTTCGGCAGGAGGGGAAGAGTAGCCTCCCTTTGCCGCCGGAAAGCACGAATCAAAGTTGGTTTTTTGGGCAGGGGAAGATGGTCGCCATGGTCTATGCCCCCACTCATCGGGCAAGTCACCGGTTGTGCCACCCAGCGACGCGGCGGCAGTGGCCTTCCTGGGACCCAAGCGGCGGCGGCGGCCTCCCATGATCGACTTTTCCTCGCTATGCACGGTGGCCACGGACATGCCGGCCTCCGCAAACATGGCTTCTCCCATGATGGCGGTGGCCTTCCTGAGATCCAACTGATGGCCGCCTCCCATGATCTACTTTTCCTCGTTGTCCACGATGGCCACGGAAGTGCCGGCCTTTGTGAACATGCCTTCCCCCCCCCCTTGCCTGACGCGTTACCGCCATTGCTCGCGGCGGATTTGCTGGAAGACGGCGTTGGCTAGCTTGGACAGCCAAAATTTCAATTTGTTGGGAGACAGTGTTTGGCGGCGGATTTGTAATATGTCGATTCTGCTTTCCTTGTTTTATACTCCCTCCGTTCCTAAATATAAATCTTTTTAAAGATTTTAATATGAACTATATACGGAGCAAAATAAGTGGATCTACGCTCTAAAGTATGTCTATATACATTCGTATGTAGTTTGTGCTGAAATCTCTTAAAAGACCTATATTTAGGAACGGAGGGAGTACTTTGTTTAAAAATTAATAAGTATTGTTATGTGCATTACAATGATGCAGGTCATAAGGTTTAACTTTTTCTAAAAGAAAAAGAAAAATCACTTTCCCTTGCCGTCGTTCAGCTCAGTATATGTACCACCGGAGATGGGTAGAAAACAGAGGGGTGTAGTACGTCCCGTCCGTGTGTCACGCACATTAAGTAGCCAGCCCAAGTAGGTGGTGTTGGCGGTTGGAACTTGTGTTGAACCTTTTCCCGCTTGTCCTTGGTGCATGGTTGCGCCCTTTTGTATACCGCAGGACCAGGCCAAGGTCCCCTTGGTGAATTTCTACTTGGTACGGCCAAGGTTTATCTGAGACGCTTCTTTTTATTCAAAAAAAAAAATCACGTCCGTTGCGAAAGTGAGCGTGCCTTGAGCTTCAGAAAAGCTCCTATGTCCTATAGAATGCGCGTGTCGCCGTGTCCGTGTCGACTGCCAGCTTGGATGGAATCAGCGGCAGGACACGCAGCAAGATCTCGATCGGCCTGGACAGCCCGGCCACCGTGACCTAACACACGTTCGGAAACACCAGCACGCACCTCGAGAGGCGCCGCACGCCGCGTCTCGCGCCCAGCACTGCACTGCCGCGCAACAGTCCTAGCTGCTGGGACTGCGGGCGTGTACGAGCGGATGAGATAGCACGCTAACGCTTCCATACCGAACCCTGTCACATTATATCGCGCGATGGATGGATGTGCACCTACGTACAAAGTACAGTACGCGCCAGAAATCACTGTTTAGTTTGGCTACTAACTCACATTATTTTAGCGCAATTGATGGATGTACAAAGTACACACAGTACTATGTGCCGGAAATCACTGTTTGATTAGCACCCGGTTCCGCGGTTAAAAGACCCATTAACACCCAGATCCGCACAGGAGCTCGCTCACCGTCACCGACCTGCCATGATTAATTAGGTGACGGGATGATTAGCCAGCATCAACGGTTGGGCGGACCCCATCCACAAACGGCGCGCGGCGTCAGCACAAACAGTGACCCGGGCTCAGAATTCTCATCATGTCGACGACGATGAACGATTGAGCCCATGGATGCTGTGTGCCGACATAGGTTCTCATCACCAAAACCATGTTTGCGTTCCCAAATCTCTAGTACTGCTCCTATGTTGATTTTGGACACGGATGACAATGACACAAACGGGCGCTTAATAGTGCCTGCGCTTTCACACACGTATCCCTGACGTGGATGACAATGGCATCATGGAGTAGTTGAATTGGAGCATCGCAGACGATCGACCACCCAATGTTTGATTGAACCAAATCTACTCGTGTGTTTCCTTCAAAAAATATAAAATCTATTCGTGTGTTGTCTCATTGTGTGTCTGATGTCCACCGGTTTCCTACACATGGCGTAAGCCACTTGTAGAGCTATCATCAATCTCGGAAGCTCCTAGGCACGGACTTGTTTCAGAAACTCGCAGCCGCAAACCAGCACATAGAAAAACACCATCCCTACTTGCAAACCCGCCTACAAGCACTAGAATACTCCACGGTGGCGGGCTGTCAGTCAGATGAAACACATACTATATGGTTAAAATAACTTGAGCATCCCCGTCACTGAACTCCACGGAGAAGAGACCAACGTCTCCACTGCGTAGCTTGACACCACGCAAGAACAGGACAAGACGGATTAGCGCTAAACAATGGGTAGAGATATGATTAATTAGCCACACCATCCCACACTAGCAGCGCATATAAATAAACACACACGCCGTGACACTGCCGCAAGCAAACATCCAAGACGTCGTCGTCTCACGCTAATCGATCACCGCACTGACGACCCGAACCATCGAGATAAAACAAACCCTTCGAGCCGCAAAAAGATGGCCGACGCAAGAGGCGCCGTCTCGAACCCCCCGGAAGACGAAAATGGCATTGCCACTGATCAACGTCGATGACCTCAAAAAAGAAAAAAGAAAACGTCGATGACCTCAGGGGATCTTCAATGATTATAAGATAGTTGTTGGTAGACTTTATCACATAGAATTTTTGATGATGTGTCATGCAATAAATGAGGAAAGAGAGAAATGTTGTATGTAATAAACCAACACCCATTACACAAGCTTCAATGTAGAATGAAAGAGCACCTTATTTATTATCTCACATCTTATTGGGCATACTAAATACAACCTATTTGAAATGTTGTATGTTAAGATATTGTTTGATGACATGGCATATTTTACCAACAAGCTAACATATAAACTGTAGCAGATGCTCTCACGGGCAACAGTGACGCGCCACCAGTTCATGGAACCGTTAATGGAGCACCGATTCATGCTGGCCATGACAACAACGATTGTTTGTTATAATTAACGAGTGCAGGGCCAAAATTTATCGGATGGATCGTGGAACATTACATTACATTACATCGCGGGACGGGATCGCTGTCGCCATGTACATGTCTGCTAATTCTCGGTGCGCTAAGCTACGTAACTACCAGCTGCTAGCTAGGCTAATGGTACCGCGCGCCAAACCCAGGCCGTGCTTCTCTGGTTTGATTCATACTGCTTGCGGCGACTCTGGGCTTGGCGTCGTGCTCATCGGCTCGTGGCGTGGCGTGGCATGGCAGCTCACATGACGGAGCAGGCGTTGGGGTTCTCGTCGCTGAACATCTGGGGCGCGTGGGCGGGGTACGTCGCGTAGGGCGACGGGTACTGGGGCCCGGCGTTCGGGTAGAAGCCGGGGTTCGGCGGCGGCGGCGCCGCGCCGTAGTAGCCGACGGGCGCCGGGGGGTACGGCATGTAGCCGTACTGTGGGGGCATCTGGTACATGCTCGGGTCCGCCATGGGCATCGGCGCCACGGACGCCGCGGACTTGTCCTTCTTGTCCTCGCCGCCGCCACCGCCGTCCTTCTTTTCGCCGCCATCGCCAGCGCCAGCGCCCTTGTCCTTCTTCTTCTCGCCGTCGTCTTCCTTGTCGCCGTCCTTCTTGCCGGGGGTGACCACCTCCACCGGCCGACTGAGCTTGTCCCTGAGGTAGCCCGGCAGGGCGGCTGTGTCCATGGTGCCAGTCACCTTCACCAGGTCCTTGGCAGCGTCCACCGTCACTTCCTTCACTCCTGCGTAGAAACAAAACAAGAGAAGAAGGTGTCAGTCAGTTTCCAGCAAGATCCAACTAAATGATTCCTTGTACCAGGTCGGAATGAATCTGCGGCCAAAAGGAAGAAACAGAAAACTGACCTTTGATCTTGTTGACGCGGCGCTTGATGCGGTCGATGCAGCCGTCGCAGTGCAGCCTGATCTTGAGCGTCACGGTCTCCTGATGGAATCAAGGAAAAAGGGCAAGATGAATATGAGACCAAATCTTCATTTACAACACCTGCAAGTAACTAACTGCATATCACAGAGTTGAATTCTACAGTAGCCCAGGGACGAACCTCTTTGGGCTCCTTTGGTTTCTTCTCCTCCTCCTTGGGCTTGTCGGCGGCTTCCACCTTTTTCTCTTTTTTCTCAGCACCGGCACCGCCACCGCCCTTCTCCTTGTCTGCTGCCTTGCTCTTCTCTTTCTCCGGCTTATCGCCGGCGCCGGCCTTGTTGTCCTTGTCCTTGTCCCTGTTGTCCTTGTTGGGCGATGCGGCTCCGGCGGAGACGATTTGAACGGGCTTCTTGGTCCTGGCCTCGATGCGCTCCTTGATCTCGGCCGCGTCCGCCGCGCCGGTGACGACCACCTTGTTTGCCGCCGTCTCAGTCTTAACCGACTCCACGCCTGCAGAGAACCAAATTAAGGCAAACGGTCAGAAATTACACTAGTCCTACAGAGAAGGGAACCGTAAGGAGATGAAAGAAAGAAGCAGGCGTACCAGGGGCGTTCTTGATGGCCCGCTTAACCTTGGTGGCGCAGCCGGCGCAATGCAAGTCGACCTTGAGCACGATGGGCTGGCGCGGCGCCGCGGCGTCCTTCTTGTGGTCGCCGCCGTCAGCCTTGCCCGGCTTCTCCTTCTTGTCCTCGCCCATGGCGGTGCGGTGGCTTGGCGGAGCTCCGGGGGAGGGAGGGAGGGAGGTAGTGCGTGGGCGTGGGCGTGGGTTGGAGGAGAGGAGCACGTGGTGCTTGGAATGAAGGGGCAGGAGAGGTGGGGCGGGCGCGGTGTTAAATAGGAAGGAAGGAGAGTACCGTACAACTAGAACAGAGTTAATTAGACGATAGTACCACAATTGGGGCCGTGGTGGCGAATTGGTACTCGTTTTAAAAATTTTTACGTGTCAGTACCACGTTTGGACCGAACCGTTGCAAATCGGGCTAAACTTCGTATTTGTACGTATTGACGCTGGAACTAACCGCCCGGGCCCGCGCGTCAGACGCCACGCTGGCGAATCGGCACTCGCCCGCTCGCTCAATAGGTGTGGTCCGGCTCGAACCGGACCGGCCCGTGCTCCACTCTGTTCCTCCTCGCTCCTGCCTCCCTCCTTGCTCCTCTCTCGTCGCCCTCGTCACCGCCGGCAGCTTTGCCGGAGCGGAGCGCCGCCGCCCGCCATGGTTTTCGAAGACGAAAGCAGTGAGGACACGTCCAGCCTGCCGTACATGCACTCGACCTCATCCACGGACGGGCTTAACCAGGTGATTTTCCTTGAGCTAGGTCTAGGGTTAGGGTTTCAGATTTGGGGCTTTTTGATTTGGTTGATTTCGCTGGGTTTTGATTTGGGCATTTTGATTGTACGAGCTTCGGCAGGTCCCTTTCAGCGTTGAAGATCCAGATTACCAGGGGCTTGAGCTGGAAACGATGTCGCCATGTGAGAAGCACGGCAAGGCATCTGAGAGGCTTGTCGCATTTGAAGGAATAGACACAGGGAGAAGGTTCCTAGCATGTGCAGAGCCGGTATGAATTCTATGCTGATAGTGGGATATTATATATAGGTTGATAGTGTCATATTATTGTTGGTTTGACAGTGCCATATTGAACATGAGTGAACATGAGTACAAGGCCTGATTATTAAGGGCATATTCATATATAGGTTGATAGTGTCATATTATTGTTGGTTTGACAGTATCTAGGTGGATAGTATGTACTGCATATGCTTTGGCAGTTCACCAAATTTGCAGTTAGAGATTGCTCTCTCTTGTTTTGAAGCGATTAGCAAAATCTAGTTCAAAGTTGTAGCTGAGTGGTGCTGTAATTTGTCATGCTGTTATTTAGTGGGTAGGTACATCTCAATTACTAGTGTAGCTTAGTGGTGCTATTATTACCAATGTACAATGTTATTGCTTTGCACTAGTTATTTACCTGTGCTTCTGAAGTAACATGTTTATTTTTTTTATCTTTTTGCCTTTTTGCAGGAAGGGCAGAATTGTGGGTTTGTCGAATGGGTTGATCACCAGTGGCCCCCAACAATGCAAAATGCATTGTTGAAGCTGTGGGCCATGGTTGAAGATAGCAAGAGTGCTAGGGTGAATGATAATCTTGAAAGTTCTTTCACTATCCACCATCTGACAGAAGAGAAGAACAAGCTGGAGGCCAACTATGACAAGTTAGTCCAAGATGTGCATGAACTTATGAGCTTCCAGGAGGACAGGGTGGTGGATTTCAGATATCTGCAGGATAACCTTACATATCAGCAGCAATGCAGAAGTGAACTGCTGGCTGATATGAAGGCACAGATGGCAAAGAAAGATGCAGAGTTTGAGAAGCTTAAGCAGAATTATGAAGTGCTACTGAACCTGACAAGAGCACAAGCAACAGTCATCCAGAACTTGAAGTTGAAGCATATTAAAGACAAGCAATTGTTTAGTGAAGATAAGATGAACTTGGAGTTGAAGAATGCAGAGCTCACAAAGTCTGAGGAGAAGCTCACCCAAGAGAAGCTAGAGTTGAAGCTTCAGATTGCTGAGCTGATGAAGGCAGAGGAGAAGCTGAAGGAGAAGATCAAGGGGATCCAGGCCATCTTAGAGAAGTGAAGAAAATGAATATGAGACTAGTGGGTAATGCTGACCTTTTGGGCATGATGATTGTGTAGTGTATGGCTCTATTAATTGTGAACTATGTCTGTGTATGTATGTAGTAGATATGCTTTTCATCCTTTTGTGAGAAAAGGATGAACTATGCATTTAAACTCAAACTCCACTATGTATTTGTGATGGACCTGTTGTGTACCCTATAATATGTTGAACTCCAGTAAGTATTGTGTGTTATGTTGGCTAGACTTGAAATGATGATATATCATGCATTAGAAGATGGATCAGATATTCTGTGCCATGAGATGTAGACTAAAAGTTATGATTTCTCTTGCAATAGGTTTTATATTTTTATATTAGATGATTATGTTAGCATTGGAAGACTATTTGATGGTTATGTTAGCACTGGAATATTATATGGTTATGTTATATCATGCATTGGAAGCCCATGTTGGTTAGGTTAAGTTGGTTCCATCGACCCCTAGCCACCGTAAACCATCATGGTTAGGTTAAGTTGGTTCCGTCGACCCCTAGCCACCATAAACCATAATGGTTAGCTTAAGGTGGTTCCGTCGACCCCGAGCCACCGTAAACCATCATGGTTAGGTTAAGTTGGTTCCGTCGACCCCGAGCCACCATAAACCATCATGGTT
>NC_057794.1:239542753-239598132 GCF_018294505.1 Triticum aestivum | reverse complement strand
CATCAAAGCAAAACAAAGCACAATGTATCATCAGCAACAGTTGCTGCAGTGGCATCAAACCAAAATAAATCACATTGTAGCAGCAGCACAAGTTACTGCAGTGGCATCAAACCAAAATAAAGCACATTGTAGCAGGAATACAAGACATTGTAGTGGCATCAAACCAAAAGATAACATGCCACATTGTAGCAGGTGCACATTGTAGAATCAACAGAAGTTTGCATCACCTTCTGCCACCTCTACTAGCATTGAACCAGGCCATCCATCCAGTGTGTGTGCCATCAGTTGGTGGAGGAGCACTAGAAGTTGAGGCACCATACTGCCTTGGGGCAGAGAAAGGCCTTGAAGAATTTGCACCTCTCCCAGAAGAAGATTGAGCACTAGAAGATGCTCTTCCAGATCCTCTTCCACCACCAGCCCTTCTTCCTGCACCTCTACCAGCACCACTTCCACCACCTCTACCAGCAGCACTTCCAGTTCTTGGTGTTGGTGTAGGAGCTTTAGGTGTTGGTGTAGGAGCCCTAGTTGTTGCAGGTGGAGCAGCTCTTGGTGTTGGTGTAGGAGCTTTAGGTGTTGGTGTAGGAGCCCTAGTTGTTGGTGCAGGAGATCTAGTTGTTGGCTTGGAAAACAATTCAAAGGAAACACAGTTAATAATACTACAAATAAGAAAGGTAATTTACAGAAACATCAAAATGAAGAACTAGTACAAAGGGGCTTACCACATGTTTGTTTTTTCTTAAGGCCAACTCAGGTTTCAACTGTTTAAGGCAGTTTGTGTATTTATGCCCTTGTAATCCACAATTGCTACAAGTTATTGTCCCCATTCTTGAGGTGGACTTTGGCTTTGGAACTTCAAATTTTTCCTTTATTCTCTTCTCTTTCCTTCTTCCTTTCTTCACTTTAAATGCTGGTGGTTCTATGTCTGGACCTGGGGTCTTTGTCCAGTCATGCTCACCAGGGACAGGATATATCATTGGTTCATATGCTGCCAAATAATATGGTTTCTTGAAGAATTTGCTTACAAAGTCCTCTGGAAACCTTTTTGCCTTGTTGATTGCTGAGATGGCATGGTTACATGGGATGCCACTGAGGTCCCACTTTCTGCAACCACAGGTTTCAACTTCCAAATTGACAGCATGTGTTTGCTCACCACTAGTTACTTGCCACAAGTTAACACCTGCTTGAATGGGTTTGCAGTACCTGGCCCTTTCCTTTTCAATCTCCAACTTCTCACTGTAATGTGGTGTGATCTCCCATCTAGCTTCCCTTCCACTCTCTCTATTCCTGTGCCACCTAACCATCTGCTTATCCTTTATGCCATCACACATAGTTCTTATTGGTTTTTTCCTATGATCTAGGATGTACTTGTTAAACACCTCTGACAAATTGTTGACAACCAAGTCAGTCTTGCTATTTGTGTCAAATGCATGCCTAGCCCATGTTTTCTTGGGTATTGCACTAAGCCACTGCCAAGCTTCCACACTCTCAGCTTTGAGATCATCCATTGCTTTATTAAATTTGTGTTCATTATATGCATAACTGGCATTATCCATGCACTTCTTAAGGTCCTCCCCCCTAAAGCCAGCATTCTGGAAGTTTGCATATATGTGTCTTAAGCAGAATCTTTGATGACTGTTAGGAAAAACTCTATTCACTGCATATAATAGCCCCTGGTGCACACAATTTAAACAGCTAAGCTACTGTCTAATACACATGTAAACACATATTTAGCAGGCAAAGCAAGGTGGATAAACATACCTTCTGTCTGTCTGACATTATAGTATATGGACCATACTGTCCAACTTCTCCTCCAAGACAAATCTTCAGTTGGTGTAGAAACCAGCACCAGTTTGCTTTGTCCTCTTGTCCAACAATGCCAAATGCCAGTGGGTATATGTTGTTATTGCCATCTCTACCAGTGGCAGCAAGGATTTGTGCACCAGTGGTCAGCTTGATAAAACATCCATCAATACCTAAAACAGGAAGTAAACATAACATGTCAAATGCATTTATATGTGCAACCTATTGAAACTAACAACATCAAAGTAGTGTACAAGATAAAATGAACTAACCAATGAATGGTCTACAGCCCTGTAGAAATCCCTCCCTTGCTCCATTGATGCAGTAAAACATGGCATGGAATCTTGGTCCTGGATGTGGGATTTTTTCAGTGGCTGTTGGAGTTACAGTGGTGACTATAACTCTACTCCCAGGGTTTGTATCCATCACAGTCTGAGCATAGTCTCTCAGCCTTGGGTATTGCTTCCTATGATCTCCCAACACAGCCTCAACAGCTAAGTTTTTTGCCCTATATGCCATAGCCTTGGGCACATCCACATCATACTTTTCCATGCAGGCATCAATAAGTGTATGTATGCTAGTACTGACATCAGATCTGAATAGTGGCTCATATTGCTTTGCAAGCCACTTTGCACTTACCCTGCTTGTTTCAGTAGAACTAGGGCATGTGTGTTGTATCCTCATCTTCTTAATTACAAAAGTGTTTTCCCCTTTTATAACAGCTGCCACAATGCAGAACTTACAATGTTCATTCTTGCAATGCACAATGATCCTCTGATCTGAGTTCCTGTGATACTTGAAGTCTCTGCACTGAGTGATGTGCAAGCTCAACAGAGCATCTCTGAATTGATGTTGATCTTTGAAGCACATATGCAGTTTTAGTTGTTGGTGTGGTTGTTCCAAATCCTCATTGTACCATACTCTAGCTGGCCTCTTCTTTGCCCTACTCTTCCTTTTTTGAGGTAGCACAAATGCTAGTGGCTCAAACCCATCATCTTCACTGTCCTTCAATAAACTATCATCTTCTTCATCTGATGATGGTTTCCAATCAGGTTGCACTTCTTCTAAAACACTGGAATGTGACCTTGTTGTTGGTCCCCTCCTTACTTGTAACTTCTGCTTCTTCTTTGCTGGCACATATATTTTTTCCTCCTCTTCTGGAACAATAGGGTCATCATCCTCCAACTCAAATAATTCCTCTACCTCTGTGTCACCCTCATAATGCACTTGTTCTTCATCCTCTAATTCTTCTTCTGATTCTTCATCCTCTGTTTCTTCCTCATGTTGCTCTTGTACTTCTTCCTCTCTCTGTCTATTTTCCTCTTCCATCTCCATGTCTTCAGCATCATGCATTTCCTCATTATAGTTAGGCCTTAAATCCCCCATGTCACTATCATACTGCCCTTCAGATCCTTCAGATGAACATGCATAACTGCCATCATAGCCAACTTGTTCTTCTTCCACAACTTCTTTTAACTTGGGATTTAGAACACTCCTGCTCTCTTGTGTTAAAACAGCAGGGCCTACAGCTGCAATATAACTGCTACTCTGACCTTCATAAGCAACACCTTGCTGATCAACAGCATAAACAGGAGGATCGGCAAGATCAAAAACAACAGGCTCAGAATATTCAGTTATATCTAAATTTTGCTTCCGTACAAAACCCTTCTGTGGTACACTGACAGCTGGTGGACAAGCCCTAAATAGCAAATTAAGCACCAAACTCTCCTCATTCTGCCTCTTGATCAACTGTAGTTTAACATTACTATCAACCAATTCCAAGCCCTGCTCTCCTGGGGTCTCCATGTAAAACATCAGTGAATCATCAATACCGAAGCCTTGGGTTTCCATCAATGCAACCATATTTAGATATGTCACATCTGAAGAGCTTAATTTCCTCTCTAACAGATCATTATTGTCAAAATGGATCCTAACATTCCATATGTCTTCATATAAACTACAATTCACATGCAATTTGCCTAATCAGTACACTATAACCCTAATTAGCAAATAAATGAGAAGAAGAAAAAGAGGCAGAAACAGAAACTTACAGGACGCCGCCGAGCCCGTGGGTCAGCTCATGGCTATTGCTAGGGTTCGCCACCCATTGCTTTGCCAGCCGTACCCGCTGCTCCATGGACAGTGCGGGCTCAATGAACTCGTCGTCGTCGCTGGAGTACTCAGAGCTCGAGTAGCCATCGCCGCCCTCGATTGGAGATCTCCCCTCGATTCCTCCTGCCGCGCCGATGCCGAAGAGGGGAAGGTTTGCGCCGCCGCCATCGCCGTCGCCGCCACCGCCGCTGCCGCCACCACCGCCCGGGGGCGCCGCCGCCATCGCCGTACGCGCAGGGAGCTAGGGTTCGTCGACGAACAGAGACGGCGACGAGGAACAGAGTGGAGCACGGGCCGGACCGCACCTATTGAGCGAGCGGGCGAGTGCCGATTCGCCAGCGTGGCATCTGACGCGCGGGCCCGGGCGGTCAGTTCCAGCGTCAATACGTACAAATACGAAGTTTAGCCCGATTTGCAACGGTTCGGTCCAAACGTGGTACTGACACGTAAAAATTTTCAAAACTGGTACCAGTTCGTCACCACGGCCCCAATTGTGGTACTATCGTGTAATTAACTCACTAGAACAACAACTTGTGTGAGGTGGGTGGGCGGAGTGAAGGAGTTTGAGTGGCAATGGCGGCCGGGTGTGGATCGGTGGGAAACGGGTCCGGTCGGGTGTAGACCCGGGTGGAAGGTTGCTGACCCGGCTGAGCCTGGCTGAATGGCCGGTCAATGCGTGGCTCTTCCTCTTGGTCTTCCTGGCTGCTTCGTTGCATGGCCATGGATACTAGGATTTCCACGTGGCCCTTGATGACTAGGAAGGGAGCAAACCGTAGACTAGATTAGGAGGGAGCGTAATTGTGTTTGATTTCTCCGGAGAGAGAGACGCTGATTCATGCTGCTTCCTGCGAGCCTGCCCCTGACCGTATACATACAGTGCTGTTGGAGTTGGACTGATGATGAGGGAGGTGATTGCAACGGTGGAAAAAGTAGGACTCGATTCTCTGGTTGAGTAGGAGCGGTTTGGATGATTCTGCGAGTCAGTGGCAGGGCAGGCACCGTTTCCTACGCCGTGCAAAAACCCAACAAAGTAGGTGCCGTCTTTTACTGCAAACCCGTGGCTGCTTGCGGTGGACAAATACAAATACAAATACTAGTGCTGGGTGCTGAGCAGGTGGCGCCCCGTTGCTTGCTTCACCTCGCATGCAGATGCAGATGCAGATGCAGGCGGAATCGTCGATAAAGGAGGAGGCTAGCTACCGGCCTCCACGTGTGGGAACCAAAATTTTCAAATGCTTGCTTGAGGGCTTCTTTGATTCAAAGGAGTTTTATAGAATTTCTGAAGGATTGAAATCTTTAGGATTTTTTTTATATTGGTCCTTTGATTCATAGGATTAGATTTCATAGGAATTTTTTCTATGAAATCTTTTGTACTACATTTCATAGAAAATTTAATATCCACTCTAATCTTTTTTTACAATTTTTTTGTTTTTCTCGTGGCGTCAAACAATCATTGTTAATTCTATAGGATTCAAATAGGCATGCCACTTCAACCCTACATTTTTTCTATTCCTACGTTTTCAAAATCCTACGAATCAAATAAGCCGAGTGTTTTCCAATTCCGAACGCCCGCACTGGACGAATGATGGGCTGCATGGGTCTACCACGTGGCCCGCTTTATTACAGGTGGTGGCTTTCGCGTAATTCCTCCTTCCCGCTCGCTGCTCGCTTTCACCAAACGCTGGGCTGTGTGCTTTATTAGAGGCCTCATGTGTGGTCTGGCCAACCACATCATGTAAACATTATCCCAATCTCTGTGGACTATGACGAATAAAATTAGGCCTTACCCCTCAAGAAAAAGAAAACATGATCTGGGGGCCTCCTACATCTCGCCAATTCGAGCCAGCGTGGGGTCAAACTCGTGACCTGAGGATAGCCAGCGGAGCTAATGTGCGTTCAACACCCCAAAACTTGACAACTATAAAAAAGAGAGACAAGTGTAGTAGCGAACCGACAAACCATACCGGATACTGTGGTGGCCGCACCATGTACTGTGGCGACATGGACTAGGTACTCAAGTAATTGTTTAAAACTCCAAAATCTTTTTAACAAAACTTGAACATTTTTTCAAAAGCACGAAGACATTTTTGAAAACTAAAAAACATCCAAAAGAGAGAAATTCGAAAGCCACAAACATTCTTTGAAAAGCACAAACCAATTTTAGAAAGTTCAACAAAAATTCTAAAGCAGTAAATTCGAAAAAAACACGAACATTCTTTGAAAAGCACGAATAAGTTTTGGAAAATTCAACAAAATTTCCAAAACAGAGAATTTGAAAAACAACGAACATTCTTTGAAAAGCACGAACAAATTTTGGAAAATTCAACAAAATTTCCAAAACAGAAAATTTGAAAAACTATGAATATTCTTTGGAAAGCACGAGCAAATTTTGGAAAATCCAAACAATTTTAGAAACAGTAAATTTAATAAACCACAATTTTTTCCTAAAAGAGTGACCAGATTTTTGAAATTTCAGGAAAAATGAACACAGAAATATTGGAAACTCATGAACATTTTGTTTTAGAAAAACAAGTTTTTTCTAAAAAAATTGAACACTTTCTGTGAACACAAACAAAGTTTGAAACTGCTACAATGGTTTGAATTCCTGGAATTTTTTACCAGGAACATTTTCTGAAATTCCAAAGACATCATTAAACCGTGAACATTTTTTGTATTTGTCGACAAATTTTGAAAAACATGAACTTCATCAAAATTACCAAACAAATTTTTTAGACCACAAACATTTTGGGAAATATAAATATTTTTTGAAATTTCAATTTTTTTATATATAGGAATATTGTTTGAAATTCTGAATATAAAAATATTTTTTGAAATTCCCAAAAATTATTGAAAACATGAACTTTTTTTAGTTTGTGAGAAAAAGTGATAATAGGGACAATTTGACATTTTCTAATTTTATTTAAAAATACAAACATTTTTTGAAATTTCCGAAAAAAAATTAAAATACAAGAATTTTTTTAATTTATGAAAAAAATGAAACACATTGTTTTTTATTTTACACATTTTTATTAGCACGTACATTTTTTGAAAATTTAGAACATTTTTTGAGAACGAAAAAGAAAATTGAAAAAGAAAAGAAATGAGAAGCGAAAAATGTAAAAGAAAAGAATAAACTGAATGCTATATATCGTCTATTCCTGTTTCATAATGCACCTTCAACAACACAATGAACATGTCAATTTCATCAGGCTTACCATGCTATAGACATATTTGATTTATTCCATAAGAGCAAATAGAATTACTTAGTGTAGTAAGAAAGGAGAACATGTTGGAGCATGCGTTTTGTTGCCCCTTCCACATGACAAATTGTGTGATTGAAACCGAGATTCAGAGGAATGTAGATACTAATTAGTCAAACTCTCTTTGAGCCGTTGCGTCAGCATACAACATAGAGCAAGGAGCGAAGTATATTTAGTGTAATGGTTAATGGCTATCATGTATGTTATAGTTCCAAACTGAGTGACCAATTTGAAAGGAATTCGCATGATTCTGCCCTTATACATGTCTATCATGTATCATAGAATTTCTTTTTTTAGTCATAATTAAAGAAAGGCAAAAAAATAATATGAACTTACATCTAGAAATTTATCCAAGGTATGAGTAATCCAAATAGTTTTGAGTGCTTGGTCAATATTTTCACAAGCAATGTGATTTTACACTGACATTTTTTAGCATTCTCAGAAGAATTAGAAAAACAAAACTAAGCAAGGGCTGGTTATTTAGTAACATGTTAACTAGGTAGAGCAAAGTCTAATGGGATTTATCCTGAAGATTAATATAAGAAAAACACCATGACGTTAGACATAAACAAAAGCATAAGATGATTGTTCTTAAAAACTGAACAATAAATGAGAAGGATGGCATAATAGTATAATTTTGTAAATGGCTAGCTTATCATATATAAGCTAATAAAATATAGATGTTTATTTACTTTGAGCTATAAACAGACAATATAAGCAAAATCATTAGTTGCATACATTCGAGTCTTCACTTCGTAGGACGTGTGGGCTAACATGTAGACTGGAATCCTCAACTTTCTCAAATAGCAGCCTAAATGTGCACATAAATGAATATCATCACCTCATACTTAATATTAAAAATAGATAAACATCATATGGCCATGAAAATATATGCTTGAAAAATGGAAGTTGTTCTTGAGAAAAGCCTGCTATTACCAATCAAACATACGAATATAAAGCCTTTGAATAGGTAGAAACATTAATCAAATATAATAACCACAAAATTTGCCAATACCATAAATAGTACTACCATAGTTTGCCCATGGACTTCCACTGGTGCAATATTTGACAATCTTTTTAAGATGATACAACTATTATGTTAGCCAAGCAACCTCTGTTTGCTAATTGCAAACTATCAGTACTGATTCCACAAGGGATAAGCATCAAATTCAACATGTGTGCATGCCTTCTTTTTGAGGAAAACTGCGTATTTAAATGCATATCCTACAAAATCTAAAAATTAGCAGATTCTGAAATTGACCAAAAATTACTTGCACCAAAACACATAGGAAGTAGGGTCACATGTTGCAGCGAGAAAAAAACATATGTGGTTGAATAGGAGGAACAGGTTACCAGAGTTGAAGTCAGGGACGCAGCCGTCGTGATATAGTGGAGGCGGTCGGCAAGGTGGAAGTGGCCGACGCAAGGCGCTGTGTTGGGGAACGCAGTAATTTCAAAAAAATTCCTACGCACACGCAAGATCTATCATGGTGATGCATAGCAACGAGAGGGGAAGAGTGTTGTCCACGTACCCTCGTAGACCGTAAGCGGAAGCGTTATGACAACGCAGTTGATGAAGTCGGACGTCTTCACAATTCAACCAATCCTAGCACCGAAGGTACGGCACCTTCGCGATCTGCACACGTTCAGCTCGATGACGTCCCGCGAACTCTAGATCTAGCTGAGTGTCGAGGGAGAGCTTCGTCAGCACGACGGCGTGATGACGGTGATGATGAAGCTACCGGAACAGGGCTTCGCCTAAGCACTGCAACGATATGACCGAGGTGGATTATGGTGGAGGGGGGCACCGCACACGGCTAAGACAATTGTCAACTTGTGTGTCTATGGGGTGCCCCCTCCCCCGTATATAAAGGAATGGAGAAGGGGGGAGGGGCGGCCCTCTATGGCGCGCCCTGGAGGAGTCCTACTCCCACCGGGAGTAGGATTCCCCCCCCCTTCCCCAGTTGGACTAGGAGAGAAAGGAAGGGGGAGGAAGGAGGAAAGAAAGGGGGGCCGGCCTCCCACCCAATTCGGATTGGGCTTGGGGGGGGGCACGCCCCATCCTAGGCTCCCTTCTCCTTCCTCCCACTAAGGCCCAATAAGGCCCATATACTTCCCAGGGGGTTCGATAACCTCCTGGTACTTCGGTATATTCCCGAACTCACCGGAACCATTCCGATGTCCAAACATAGGCTTTCAATATATCGATCTTTATGTCTCGACCATTTCGAGACTCCTAGTCATGCCCGTGATCACATCTGGGACTCCGAACAACCTTCGGTACATCAAAACACATAAACTCATAATACCGACCGTCACCGAACGTTAAGTGTGCGGACCCTACGGGTTCGAGAACTATGTAGACATGACCGAGACTCATCTCTGGTCAATAACCAATAGCGGAACCTGGATGCTCATATGGGTTCCTACATATTCTACAAAGATCTTTATCGGTCAAACCGCATAACAACATACATTGTTCCCTTTGTCATCGGTATGTTACTTGCCCGAGATTCGATCGTCGGTATCTCAATACCTAGTTCAATTTCATTATCGGCAAGTCTCTTTACTCGTTCCGTAATGCAGCATCCCGTAACTAACTCATTAGTCACATTGCTTGCAAGGCTTATAGTGATGTGCATTACCGAGAGGGCCCAGAGATACCTCTCCAATACACGGAGTGACAAATCCTAATCTCGATATATGCCAACTCAACAAACACCATCGGAGACACCTGTAGATCATCTTTATAGTCACCCAGTTATGTTGTGACGTTCGATAGCACACTAAGTGTTCCTCCGATATTCAGGAGTTGCATAATCTCGTAGTCATGGGAACATGTATAAGTTATGGCGAAAGCAATAGCAGTAAACTAAACGATCATCGTGCTAAGCTAACAGATGGGTCAAGTTAATCACATCATTCTCTAATGATGTGATCCCATTTATCAAATGACAACTCTTTGTCCATGGCTAGGAAACTTAACCATCTTTGATCAATGAGCTAGTCAAGTAGAGGCATACTAGTGACACTCCATTTGTCTATGTATTCACACATGTACTAAGTTTCCGGTTAATACAATTCTAGCATGAATAATAAACATTTATCATGATATAAGGAAATATAAATAACAACTTTATTATTGCCTCTAGGGCATATTTCCTTCAGTCTCCCACTTGCACTAGAGTCAATAATCTAGTTCACATCGTCATGTGATTTCACACCAATGGTTCACATCTTTATGTGATTAGTTCACATCTTCATGTGACTAATACCCAAAGGGTTTACTAGAGTCAATAATCTAGTTCACATCGCTATGTGATTAACACCCAAAGAGTGATCATGTTTTGCTTGTGAGAGAAGTTTAGTCTACGGGTCTGCAACATTCAGATCTGTATGTATTTTGCAAATTTCTATGTCTACAATACTCTGCACGGAGCTACTCTAGCTAATTGCTCCCACTTTCAATATGTATCTAGATCGAGATTTAGAGTCATCTAGACCGGTGTAAAAAGCTTGCATCGATGTAACTCTTTACGACGAACTCTTTTATCACATCTATAACCGAGAAATATGTCCTTAGTCCTCTAAGGATAATTTTGACCATTGTCCAGTGATCTACTCCTAGATCACTATTGTACTTCCTTTCCAAAATCATGCTAAGGTATACAATATGTCTGGTACACAGCATAGCATACTTTATAGAACCTATGACTGAGGCATAGGGAATGACTTTTCATTCTCTTTCTATTTTCTGCCGTGGCCAGGTTTTGAGTATTTACTCAATTTCATACCTTACAACTTAGGCAAGAACTCCTTCTTTGACTGATCCATTTTGAACACCTTCAAAATCTTATCAAGGTATGTACATCAAAAGTCTTATCAAGCGTCTTGATCTATCTTTAAAGATCTTGATACCCAATATGTAAGTAGCTTTACAGGTAATTCTTTATTTGAAAAACTCCTTTCAAATTCTCCTTTATGCTTTCCAAAAAAAATTACATCATTTCCGATCAACAATATGTCATTCACATATACATATCAGAAAGGCTGTAGTGCTCCCACTCACTTTCTTGTAAATACAAGCTTCACCGCAAGTCTGTATAAAACTATATGCTTTGATCAACTCATCAAAGCGTATATTCCAACTCCGAGATGTTTGCACCAGTCCATAGATGGATCGTTGGAGCTTGCACACTTTGTTAACACCTTTAGGATTGAAAAAACCGTCTGGTTGCATCATATACAACTCTTTTTTAATAAATCCATTAAGGAATGTAGTTTTGATATCCATTTGCCAGATTTCATAAAATGCGGCAACTGCTAACATGATTCGGACAGACTTTTAAGCATCGATACGAGCGAGAAAATCTCATCGTAGTCAATACCTTGAACTTGTCGAAAACCTTTTGCGACAATTCAAGCTTTGTAGATAGTAACACTACTATCAGCGTCCATCTTCCTCTTGAAGATCCATTTATTCTGAATGGCTCACCGATCATCGGGCAAGTCAATCAAAGTCCATACTTTGTTTCCATACATGGATCCCATCTCAGATTTCATGGCCTCAAGCCATTTTGGGGAATCTGGGCTCATCATCGCTTCCTCATAGTTCGTAGGTTCGTCCTGGTCAAGTAACATGACCTCCAAAACAGGATTACCGTACCACTCTGGTGCATATCTTACTCTGGTTGACCTATGAGGTTCGGTAGTAACTTGATCTGAAGTTTCATGATCATCATCATTAACTTCCTCACTAATTGGTGTAGGCATTACTGGAACTGATTTCAGTGATGAGCTACTTTTCAATTCTAGAGAAGGTACAATTACCTCATCAAGTTATACTTTCCTCCCACTCACTTCTTTCGAGAGAAACTCCTTCTCTAGAAAGGATCCACTCTTAGCAACAAAGATCTTGCCTTTGGATCTGTGATAGAAGGTGTACCTAATGTTGGGGATCGTAGCAATAATTGAAAAGTTTTCCTACGTGTCACCAAGATCAATCTAGGAGATACTAGCAACGAGAGAGAGGGAGTGCATCTTCATACCCTTGAAGATCGCTAAGCGGAAGCGTTGCAAGAACACGGTTGGTGGAGTCATAACGCAGCGATTCAGATCGCGGTCGATTCCGATCTAAGCACCGAACAACGACGCCTCCGCGTTCAACACACGTACAGCCCGGTGACGTCTCCCGCACCTTGATCCAGCAAGGAGAGAGGGAGAGGTTGGGGAAGACTCCATCCAGCAGAAGCACGACGGCGTGGTGGTGGTGGAGGAGCGCGGTACTCCTGCAGGGCTTCGCCAAGCACTACAAGAGATGAGGAGGGAGAGAGGTAGGGCTGCGCCTTGGGAGAGAGAGACTCGTGTGTTGGGCAGTCCCAAAACCTCCACTATATATAGGGGCAAGGGGGGGGGAGGCGCCCTAGGGTTTCCCCTAGGGGGGCCTGCGGCCAGGGCAGATGAGATCTCCCCCTTGGGTGACTTGGCCCCCAAGCCAGGAGGTGGGAACCCGAGATGGGGTGCCCCAAACCCCCTGGTCACGTGGGATTAGGTGAGGGGGGCGCACAGCCCCTTAGTGGGCTGGTTTTCCCCCTTCCCTTGGCCCATGAAGCCCCCAACACTTGCCGGGGCTCCCGAAATACCTTTCGGTCATGCTGGTCATCATCCGGTACCTCCGGAACACTTCCGGACTCCAAAACCCTTCGTCCAATATATCAATCATCTCCTCCGGACCATTCCGAAACTCCTCGTGATGTCCGGGATCTCATCCGGGACTCCGAACAACATTCGGTAAACGCGTACATACCTTCCCTACAACCCTAGCGTCATCGAACCTTAAGTGTGTAGACCCTACGGGCTCGGGAATCATGCAGACATGACCGAGACATCTCTCTGGTCAATAACCAACAGCGGGATCTGGATACCCATGTTGGCTCCCACATGTTCCACGATGATCTCATCGGATGAACCACGATGTCAAGGATTCAATCAATCCCGTATACAATTCCCTTTGTCTACTAGTATGATACTTGCCCGAGATTCGATCGTCGGTATCCCGATACCTTGTTCAATCTCGTTACCGGCAAGTCTCTTTACTCGTTCCATAACACGTCATCCCGTGATCAACTCCTTGGTCACATTGTGCACATTATGATGATGTCCTACCGAGTGGGCCCAGAGATACCTCTCCGTTACACGGAGTGACAAATCCCAGTCTCGATTCGTGCCAACCCAACAGACACTTTTGGAGATACTCGTAGTGCACCTTTATAGCCACCCAGTTACGTTGTGACGTTTGGTACACCCAAAGCATTCCTACGGTATCCGGGAGTTGCACAATCTCATGGCCTAAGGAAATGATACTTGACATTAGAAAAGCTTTAGCATACAAACTACACGATCTTGTGCTAGGCTTAGGATTGGGTCTTGTCCATCACATCATTCTCCTAATGATGTGATCCCGTTATCAACGACATCCAATGTCCATGGTCAGGAAACCGTAACCGTCTATTGATCAACGAGCTAGTCAACTAGAGGCTTACTAGGGACATGGTGTTGTATATGTATCCACACATGTATTATGGTTTCCGGTTAATATAATTATAGCATGAAAAATAGACAATTATCATGAACAAGGAAATACAACAATAACCATTTTATTATTGCCTCTAGGGCATATTTCCAACAGTCTCCCACTTGCACTAGAGTCAATAATCTAGTTCACATCACTATGTGATTGTAATGAATCCAACACCCATGTGGTTTGTTCATATATCGCTTGTGAGAGAGGTTTATTAGTCAATGGGCCTGAACCTTTCAGATCAATGTGTGCTTTACAAATCTCTATGTCATCTTGTAGATGCAGCTACCACACACTACATCGAGCTATTCCAAATAACTGCTCTACTATACGAATCCGGTTTACTACTCAGAGTCATCTGGATTAGAGTCAAAGTTTGCATCGACGTAACCCTTTACGACGAACTCTTTTACCACCTCCATAATCGAGAAAATTCCTTAGTCCACTAGTTAGTAAGGATAAGTTCGACCGCTGTCATGTGATCCATTCCTGGATCACTCTTGTACCCCTTGACTGACTCATGGCAAGGCACACTTCAGGTGCGGTACACAGCATAGCATACTGTAGAGCCTATGTCTAAAGCATAGGGGACGACCTTCGTCCTTTCTCTCTTTTGCCATGGTCAGGTCTTGAGTCTTACTCAATGCTCATACCTTGTAATACAACCAAGAACTTTGCTGATCTATTTTGAACTCCTTCAAAATCTTGTCACGGTATGTATTCATTTGAAAGTACTATTAAGCGTTTTTTATCTATCCTTATAGATCTTGATGCTCAATGTTCAAGTAGCTTAATTCAGGTTTTCCATTGAAAAACACTTTTCAAATAACCCTATATGCTTTCCAGAAATTCTACATCATTTCTGATCAACAATATGTTAACAACATATACTCATCAAAAAATCTATAGTGCTCCCACTCACTTCTTTGGAAATACAAGTTTCTCATAAACTTTGTATAAAACCAAAATATTTGATCATCTCATCAAAGCATACATTCCAACTCCGAGATGCTTACTCCAGTCCTTAGAAGGATTGCTGGAGCTTTGCATACTTGTCAGCATCTTTCAGGATTGACAAAACCTTCTGGTTGTATCACATACAACCTTTCCTCAAGAAAAATGTCGAGGAAACAATGTTTTTTACATCCTATTTGCAAGATTTCATAAATAATGCAGTAACTGCTAAAATAATTCCAACAGACTCTTAGCATCGCTATGAGTGAGAAAGTCTCATCGTAGTCAAGTCCTTGAACTTGTCGGGAAACATCTTAATGACAAGTCGAGCTTTCTTAATGGTGACACTTACCATCATTGTCTGTCTTCCTTTTAAAATCCATTTCCACCCAACAGCCTTACGACCATCAAGTGGTTCTTTCAAAGTCTATACTTTCCTTTATACATGGATCCTCTCTCAGATTTTATGGCCTCGAGCCATTCTTCGGAATCTGGGCCCACCATCACTTCTCCATAGCTCGTAGGTTCATTGTTGTCTAGCAACATGACTTCCAAGATAGGATTACGTACCACTCTGAAGTAGTATGCATCCTTGTCGACCTATGAGGTTTGGTAGTGACTTGATCCGAAGTTTCATGATCACTATCATAAGCTTCCACTTCAATTGGTGCAGGTGCCACATGACCAACTTCCTGTGCCCTGCTACACACTAGTTGAAGTGACGATTCAATAAGCTCATCAAGTCTCCACCATCCTCCCACTCAATTCTTTTGAGAGAAACTTTTCCTCGAGAAAGGACCCGTTTCTAGAAACAATCACTTTTGCTTCCGGATCTGAAATAGGAGGTATACCCAACTATTTTTGGGTATTCTATGAAGATGCATTTATCCGCTTTGGGTTCGAGCTTATCAGCCTAAAACTTTTTGACATAAGCATCGCAGCCCCAAACTTTTAAGAAACGACAGCTTAGGTTTCTCTAACCATAGTTCACACGGTGTCGTCTCAATGGAATTGTGTGGTGCCCTATTTAAAGTGAGTGCGGTTGTCTCTAATGCCTAACCCATAAACAATAGTGGTAATTCGATAAGAGACATCATGGTATGCACCATATCCAATAGGGTGCAGTTGTGATGTTCGGACACACCATCACACTATGGTGGTCCAGGCGATATTAGTTGTGAAACAATTTCCACAATGTCTTAATTGTGTGCCAAACTCGTAATGCAGATATTCATCTCTATGATCATATCATAGACATTTTATCATCTTGTCACGATGATCTTCAACTTCACTCTGAAATTACTTAAACCTTTCAATAATTCAGACTTGTGTTTCATCAAGTAAATATACTCAGCATCTACTCAAATCATCTATGAAGTAAGAACATAACGATATCCACTATGTGCCTCAGCACTCATTGGACTACACACATCAAAATGTATTACTTCCAACAAGTTGCTTTCTTGTTCCATCTTACTGAAAACGAGGCCTTTCAGTCATCTTTCCCATGTGGTATGATTTGCATGTCTCAAGTGACTCAAAATCAAGTGAGTCCAAACGATCCATTTGCATGGAGTTTCTTCATGCATATCTACCAATAGACATGGTTCGCATGTCTCAATCTTTTCAAAAACGAGTGAGTCCAAAGATCCATCAACATGGAGCTTCTTCATGCATTTTATACCAACATGACTCAAATGGCAGTGCCACAAGTACGTGGTACTATCATTACTATCTTATATGTTTTGGCATGAACATGTGTATCACTACGATCGAGATTCAATAAACCATTCATTTTAGGTGCAAGACCATTGAAGGTATTATTCAAATAAACAGAGTAACCATTATTCTCCTTAAATGAATAACCATGTCGCGATAAACATAATACAATCATGTCTATGCTCAACACAAACACCAAATAACAATTATTTTGGTTTAACACCAATCCTGATGGTAGAGGGAGCGTGCGATGTTTGATCACATCAACCTTGGAAACACTTCCAACACATATCATCATCTCACCTTTAGCTAGTCTCCGCAGCCTTTTATTTCGAGTTACTAATGCTTAGCAACTGAACCGGTATTTATTACCCTGGTGCTAGGAGTACTAGTAAAGTACACAATAATATGACGTATATCCAAAATACTTCTGTCGACCTTGCCAGCCTTCTCATCTACCAAGTATCTAGGGTAGTTCTGCTTCAGTGACCGTTCCCCTCATTATAGAAGCACTTAGTCTCGGGTTTGGTTCAACCTTGGGTTTCTTCACTAGAGCAGCAACTGATTTGCCGTCTCATGAAGTATCCCTTCTTTCCCTTGCCCTTCTTGAAACTAGTGGTTTAACCATCAACAATTGATGCTCCTACTTGATTTCTACTTTCGCGGTGTCAAACATTGCGAGTTGCTCAAGGATCATCATGTCTATCCCTAATATGTTATAGTTCATCACGAAGCTCCAATAGCTTGGTGGCAGTGACTATGGAGAACCATCACTATCTCATCTGGAAGATTAACTCCCACTCGATTCAAGCGATTGTAGTACTCAGACAATCTGAGCACATGCTCAACGATTGAGCTTTTCTCCCTTAGTTTGCGGGCTTAAGAAACTTGTCAGAGGTCTCATACCTCTTGACGTGGGCACTAGTCTGAAATCCCAATTTCAGTCTTTGGAACATCTCATATGTTCTGCGACATTTCAAAAACGTCTTCGGTGCCACAATTCTAAACCGTTAGTATTACGTACTGAACTATCACGTAGTCATCAAAACGTGTATGTCTGATGTTTCCCAACATCTACAGATGATGCTCGAGGTTCAACACACTGAGCGGTGCATTAAGGACATAACCCTTCTGTGCATCAATGAGGACAATCCTGAGTTCACGGACCCAGTCCGCATAATTGCTACTGTCAACTCTCAACTAAATTTTCTCTAGGAACATATCTAAAACAGTAGAACCAAAGCGTGAGCTATGACATAATTTGCAAAGACCTTTTGACTATGCTCATGATAATTAAGTTCATCTAATCAAATTATTCAATGAACTCCCACTTAGATAGACATCCCTCTAGTCATCTAAGTGATACATGATCCGAGTCAACTAGGCCGTGTCCAATCATCACGTGAGACGGACTAGTCATCATCGGTGAACATCTTCATGTTGATCATATCCACTATACGACTCATGTTCGACCCTTCAGTCTTCCGTGTTCCGAGGCCATGTCTATACATGCTAGGCTCGTCAAGTTAACCTAAGTGTATTGCGAGTGTAAATCTGGCTTACACCTGTTGTATGCGAACGTTAGAACCTATCACACCCGATCATCACGTGGTGCTTCGGAACAACGGACGTTAGCAACGGTGCACAGTTAGGGGGAACACTTTCTTGAAATTATTGCGAGGGATCATCTTATTTATGCTACCGTCGTTCTAAGCAAATAAGATGTAAACATGACAAACATCACATGCAAATCATAAAGTGACATGATATGGCCAATATCATCTTGCGCCTTTGATCTCCATCTTCGAGGCGCGGCATGAACTCCATCGTCACCGGCATGACACCATGATCTCCATCATCGTGTCTTCATGAAGTTGCCTCACCAACTATTACTTCTACTACTATGGCTAACGGTTAGCAATAAAGTAAAGTAATTACATGGCGTTTTCATTGACACGCGGGTCATAAATAAATTAAGACAACTCCTATGGCTCCTGCCGGTTGTCATACTCATTGACATGCAAGTCGTGATTCCTATTACAAGAACATGATCAACCTCATACATCACATATATCATTCATCACATCCTTTTGGCCATATCACATCACATAGCATACCCTGCAAAAACAAGTTAGACGTCCTCTAATTGTTGTTGCATATTTTACGTGGCTGCTATGGGTTTCTAGCAAGAACGTTTCTTACCTACGCAAAACCACAACGGTGATATGCCAATTGCTATTTACCCTTCATAAGGACCCTTTTCATCAAATCCGGTCCGACTAAAGTGGGAGAGACAGACACCCGCCTGCCACCTTATGCATCAAGTGCATGTCAGTCGGTGGAACCTGTCTCACGTAAGTGTACGTGTAAGGTCGGTCCGAGCCGCTTCATACCACAATGCCACCGAATCAAGATAAGACTAGTAACGGCAAGCAAATTGAACAAATCATCGCCCACAACTACTTTGTGTTCTACTTGTCCATAGAATCTACGCATAGACCTAGCTCATGATGCCACTTTTGGGGATCGTAGCAATAATTCAAAAAATTTCCTACGTGTCACCAAGATCAATCTAGGAGATACTAGCAACGAGAGAGAGGGAGTGCATCTTCATACCCTTGAAGATCGCTAAGTGGAAGCGTTGCAAGAACATGGTTGGTGGAGTCGTACACGCAGCAATTCAGATCGCGGTCGATTCCGATCTAAGCGCCGAACAACGGCGCCTCCGCATTCAACACACGTACAGCCCAGTGATGTCTCCCGCGCCTTGATCCAGCAAGGAGAGAGGGAGAGGTTGGGGAAGACTCCGTCCAGCAGTAGCACGACGGCGTGGTGGTGGTGGAGGAGCGTGGTACTCCTGCAGGGCTTCGCCAAGCACTACGAGAGACGAGGAGGGAGAGAGGTAGGGCTGCGCCTTGGGAGAGAGAGACTCGTGTGTTGGGCAGCCCCAAAACCTCCACTATATATAGGGGCAAGGGGGAGGGGGAGGCGCCCTAGGGTTTCCCCTAGGGGGGCCGGCGGCCAGGCAGATGAGATCTCCCCCTTGGGTGACTTGGCCCCCAAGCCAGGAGGTGGGAACCCTAGATGGGGCGCCCCAAACCCCCTGGTCACGTGGGATTAGGTGAGGGGGGCACACAACCCCTTAGTGGGCTAGTTTTCCCCCTTCCCTTGGCCCATGAAGCCCCCCAACACTTGCCGGGGCTCCCGAAATACCTTTCGGTCATGCTGGTCATCACCCGGTACCTCCGGAACACTTCCGGACTCCAAAACCCTTCGTCCAATATATCAATCTTCTCCTCTGGACCATTCCGAAACTCCTCGTGACGTCCGGGATCTCATCCGGGACTCCGAACAACATTCGGTAACCGCGTACATACCTTCCCTATAACCCTAGCGTCATCGAACCTTAAGTGTGTAGACCCTACGGGCTCAGGAATCATGCAGACATGACCGAGACATCTCTCTGGTCAATAACCAACAGCAGGATCTGGATACCCATGTTGGCTCCCACATGTTCCACGATGATCTCATCGGATGAACCACGATGTCAAGGATTCAATCAATCCCGTATACAATTCCCTTTGTCTACTGGTATGATACTTGCCCGAGATTCGATCGTCGGTATCCCGATACCTTGTTCAATCTCGTTACCGGCAAGTCTCTTTACTCGTTCCGTAACACATCATCCCGTGATCAACTCCTTGGTCACATGGTGCACATTATGATGATGTCCTACCGAGTGGGCCCAGAGATACCTCTCCGTTACGCGGAGTGACAAATCCCAGTCTCGTTTCGTGCCAACCCAACAGACACTTTCGGAGATACCCGTAGTGCACCTTTATAGCCACCCAGTTACGTTGTGACGTTTGGTACACCCAAAGCATTCCTACGGTATCCAGGAGTTGCACAATCTCATGGTCTAAGGAAATGATACTTGACATTAGAAAAGCTTTAGCATACGAACTACACGATCTTGTGCTAGGCTTAGGATTGGGTCTTGTCCATCACATCATTGTCCTAATGATGTGATCCCGTTATCAACGACATCCAATGTCCATGGTTAGGAAACCATAACCATCTATTGATCAACGAGCTAGTCAACTAGAGGCTTACTAGGGACATGGTGTTGTCTATGTATCCACACATGTATTATGGTTTCCGGTTAATACAATTATAGCATGAACAATAGACAATTATCATGAACAAGGAAATACAACAATAACCATTTTATTATTGCCTCTAGGGCATATTTCCAACACCTAATAGTTTCTTTTGGGTATCCTATGAAGACGCACTTCTCCGATTTGGGTTTGAGCTTACCAGGTTGAAACTTTTTCACATAAGCATCGCAACCCCAAACTTTAAGAAACGATAGCTTAGATGGTGCCCTATTTAATGTGAATGCAGTTGTCTCTAATGCTTAACCCCAAAACGATAGTGGTAAATTGGTAAGAGACATCATAAATCGCACCATATCTAATAAAGTATGGTTACGATGTTCAGACACACCATTATGCTATGGTGTTCCAGGTGGCATGAGTTTGTGAAACTATTCCACATTGTTTTAATTGAAGGCCAAACTCATAACTCAAATATTTGCCTCCGTGATCAGATCGTAGAAACTTTATTTTATTGTTATGATGATTCTCTACTTCACTCTGAAATTCTTTGAACTTTTCAAATGTTTCCGACTTGTGTTTCATTAAGTAGATATACTCATAGCTGCTCAAATCATCTGTGAAGGTCAAAAAATAACGATACCCGCCACGAGCCTCAACACTCATCGGATCGCATACATCAATATGTATTATTTCCAATAAGTCAGTTGCTCGCTCCATTGTTCCGGAGAATGGAGTCTTAGTCATCTTTCCCATGAGGCATGGCTCGCAAGCATCAAGTGATTCATAATCAAGTGATTCCAAAATCCCATCAGCATGGAGTTTCTTCATGCGCTTTACACCAATATGACCTAAACGGCAGTGCCACAAATATGTTGCACTATCATTATCAACTTTGAATCTTTTGGCATCAATATTATGAATATGTGTATCACTATGATTGAGATTCAGTAAAGCATTCACCTTTGGGTGTATGACCTCAGAAGGTATTATTCATGTAAACAGAATAACAATTATTCTTTGACTTAAATGAATAACCATATTGCAATAAACATGATCTAATCATATTATGCTCAACACAAACACAAAATAACATTTATTTTAGGTTCAACACTAACCCCGAAGGTAAAGGGAGTGTGCGATGGTGATCTTATCAACCTTGGAATTAAGTCCAACACACATCGTCACCTCGCCCTCAACTAGTCTCTATTCATTTTGTAACTCCTATTTCAAGTTACTAATCATAGCAACTGAACCAGTATCAAATACCCAGGGGCTACTATGAACACTAGTAAAGTACACATCAATAACATGTATATCATATATACTTTTGTTCACTTTGCCATCCTTCTTATCTGCCAAGTATTTAGGGCAGTTCCGCTTCCAATGACCATTTCCTTTGCAGTAGAAGCACTTAGTTTCATGCTTGGGTCTAGCTTTGGGCTTCTTCATGGGAGTGGCAACTTGCTTGCCATTCTTCTTGAAGTTCCCTTTCTTTCCCTTGCCCTTTTACTTGAAACTAGTGGTCTTGTCAACCATCAACACTTGATGATTTTTCTTGATTTCTACCTTTACCAATTTCAGCATCGCGAAGAGCTTGGGAATCGTTTCCGTTATCCCTTGCATATTATAGTTCATCACAAAGTTCTAGTAAGTTGGTAATAGTGACTAGAGAACTCTGTCAATCACTATCTTATCTGGAAGGTTAACTCCCACTTGATTCAAGTGAATGTAGTACTAAGACATTCTAAGCACATGCTTACTAGCTGAGCTATTCTCCTCCATCTTGTAGGCAAAGTACTTGTCAAAGGTCTCATACCTCTTAACACGGGCATGAGTCCGAAATACCAATTTCAGCTCTTGGAACATCGCATATGCTCTGTGGCGTTCAAAACATTTTTGAAGTCCCGGTTCTAAGCCGTAAAGTATGGCGCACTAAACTATCAAGTAGTCATCATACCGAGCTTGTCAAACGTTCATAACATCTGCATCTGCTCCTGCAATAGGTACGTCACCTAGCGGTGCATCAAGGACATAATTCTTCTGTGCAGCACTGAGGATAATCCTCAGATCACGGACCCAGTCCGCATCATTGCTACTATCATCTTTCAACTTAATTTTCTCTAGTAACATATAAAAATAAAATAGGGGAGCTATACGCTAGCTATTGATCTACAACATAGATATGCAAATACTACCAGGACTAAGTTCATGATAAATTAAAGTTCAATTAATCATATTACTTAAAAAATCCCACTTAGATATACATCCCTCTTATCATCTAAGTGATCATGTGATTCTTATCAACTAAACCATGGCCGATCATCACGTGAGATGGAGTAGTTTTCAATGGTGAACATCACTATGTTGATCATATCTTCGATATGATTCATGCTCGACCTTTTGGTCTCAGTGTTCCGAGGCCATATCTGCATATGCTAGGCTCGTCAAGTTTAACCCGAGTATTCTGCGTGTGCAAAACTGGCTTGCACCAGTTGTATGTGAACGTAGAGCTTATCACACCCGATCATCACGTGGTGTCTCGGCACGATGAACTGTAGCAACGGTGCATACTCAGGGTGAACACTTGTACCTTGAAATTTAGTGAGAGATCATCTTATAATGCTACCACAAAACTAAGAAAAATAAGATGCATAAAGGATAAACATCACATGCAATCAATATAAGTGATATGATATGGCCATCATCATCTTGTGCCTTTGATCTCCATCTCCAAAGCATCGTCATGATCACCATCGTCACCGGCTTGACACCTTGATCTCCATCAAAGCATCATTGTCGTCTCGCCAACTATTGCTTCTACGACTATCGCTATCGCGTAGTGATAAAGTAAAGCAATTACATGGCGATTGTATTTCATACAATAAAGCGACAACCATATAGCTCCTGCCAGTTGCCGATAACTCTATTAAAAAACATGATCATCTCATACAATAAAATTTAGCATCATGTCTTGACCATATCACATCACAACATGCCCTGCAAAAACAAGTTAGACGTCCTCTACTTTGTTGTTGCAAGTTTTACGTGGCTGCTACGGGCTGAGCAAGAACCGTTCTTACCTATGCATCAAAAACCACAACACGGTATAGTGATTGCTTTTTTATCTTGAGAAAGAACCATGTTCATTGAATCCGATTCAACTAAAGTTGGATAAACTAACACCCACCAGCCACGTGTGTGCAAAGCACGTCGGTAGAACCAGTCTCGCGTAAGCGTACGCGTAATGTCGGTTTGAGCCGCTTCATCCAACAATACCGATGAATCAAGAATCAACTAGTGACGGCAAGCAATATGTATATACCCACGCCCACAACTCCTTTGTGTTCTACTCGTGCATATAACATCTACGCATAGACCTGGCTCTGATACCACTGTTGTGGAACACAGTAATTTCAAAAAAAATCCTACGCACATGCAAGATCTATCATGGTGATGCATAGCAACAAGAGGGGAAGAGTGTTGTCCACGTACCCTCGTGGACCGTAAGAGGAAGCATTATGGCCACGCGGTTGATGTAGTCGAACATCTTCATGATCCACCGATCCTAGCACCGAAGGTACGGCACCTCCGCGATCTGCACACGTTCAGCTCGGTGACGCCCCGCGAACTCTAGATCCAGCTGAGTGTCGAGGGAGAGCTTCGTCAGCATGACGGCATGATGACGGTGATGATGAAGCTACCAGAACAGGGCTTCGCCTAAGCACTGCAATGATATGACCGAGGTGGATTATGGTGGAGGGGGGCACCGCACATGGCTAAGACAATTGTCAACTTGTGTGTCTATGGGGTGCCCCCTCCCCCGTATATAAAGGAGTGGAGGAGGGGGGAGGGCCGGCCCTCTATGGCGCGCCCTGGAGGAGTCCTACTCCCACCGGGAGTAGGATTCCCCCCCCCTTCCCTAGTTGGACTAGGATAGAAAGGAAGTGGGAGGAAGGAGGAAGGAAAGGGGGGCCGGCGCCCCACCCAATTCGGATTGGGCTTGGGGGAGGGGGGCGGGCCTCCTAGGCTCCCTTCTCCTCTCTCCCACTAAGGCCCAATAAGGCCCATATACTTCCCGGGGTGTTCCGGTAACCTCCCGGTACTCCTGTATATTCCCGAACTCACCCGGAACCATTCCGATGTCAAAATATAGGCTTCCAATATATCGATATTTATGTCTCAACTATTTCGAGACTCCTCGTCATGCACGTGATCACATCCGGGACTCCGAACAACCTTCGATACATCAAAACACATAAACTCATAATACCGATAGTCACCGAACGTTAAGCGTGCGGACCCTACGAGTTCGAGAACTATGTAGACATGACCGAGACTCATCTCCGGTCAATAACCAATAGCGGAACCTGGATGCTCATATTGGTTCCTACATATTCTCCGAAGATCTTTATCGGTCAAACCGCATAACAACATACATTGTTCCCTTTGTCATCGGTATGTTACTTGCCCGAGATTCGATCATCGGTATGTCAATACCTAGTTCAATCTCATTACCGGCAAGTCTCTTTACTCGTTCCGTAATGCAGCATCCCATAACTAACTCATTAGTCACATTTCTTGCAAGGCTTATAGTGATGTGCATTATCGGAGGGCCCAGAGATACCTCTCCAATACACGGAGTGGCAAATCCTAATCTCGATCTATGCCAACTCAACAAACACCATCGGAGACACATGTAGAGCATCTTTATAGTCACCCAGTTACGTTGTGACGTTTGATAGCACACTAAGTGTTCCTTCGGTATTCGGGAGTTGCACAATCTCATAGTCATAGGAAGATGTATAAGTTATGGAGAAAGCAATAGCAGTAAACTAAACGATCATCGTGCTAAGCTAATGGATGGGTCAAGACAATCACATCATTCTCTAATGATGTGATCCCGTTTGTCAAATGACTTGTCCATGGCTAGGAAACTTAATCATCTTTGATCAACGAGCTAGTCAAGTAGAGGCATACTAGTGGTACTCTATTTGTCTATGTATTCACACATGCACTAAGTTTCTGGTTAATACAATCTAGCATGAATAATAAACATTTATCATGATATAAGGAAATATAAATAACAACTTTATTATTGCCTCTAGGGCATATTTCCTTCACGCTGGTGCTAGGGAGTCAGGGAGACGGCCAAGGCAAGGTTGGCGAGGTAGGAAAATCGAAGGGGGTCAATGAAGGGGTGCCAGGTGCGGGAGGATCGTAAGGCTGCCGAGTTCATGGCAATGGCTCCTGTGACCAGTGGGGAGAGCCATTGGCAGAGAGAGCGTGATGGTAAGGTCAGGTGTGAGGATGACATGATACTATGTAGCCCTTCCCAAGAAATCCACGTCGGCGGCCGCTGGCTCCCATAGCCACTAGGGCATGTGCGGTGGAGTGGGTGAGGTCGGGGGCATGTGGTGCTATGCTGCCATGGGAAGAGGCGTGCGTCATTTGACGGTCATGGGAGAGTCAACGCTTCTGATGCATATGAAGGGGTGGACCTGAACCGGGAGGAGGAAGAAGAGAAGAAGACGCGGTTGTGTCAGAACAATGCGAGAGGATAAAGCGATAGGGTGGGATATGAGCAGTTTATGGAGTACATGAGAAACATCTAGTCTAGTCTAAATCAATGAAAAAATTAGCAGGCTATAGCAAAATAGTGCCACCTTTTAAATACATTATTGACATGCTATTAGTGAGACATTATACACTAATTTATTTTGCGAAGCATTGCTCAGAATGCTATAGCGTGCTATTTTTCAAAACACACTACAAAACCGGGAGTGAACTGTGTTCAAAATCAAGAGTGAACTAGATAAAAAAACCGGACACACATGTCACTCATGTACACTGATGTATTTACTGAGGCATTTCTCACAATGCTATAGCATATGCTATTAGTGGTGCTATAGCATGCTATTTTTTCTAGCGGCCTAAACACAATACAAAATAAGAACTAAAATGTGTTAAAAAAATCAGGAGTGAACGGGACACACTGCCGCTCATAGAAGAGCTCAAGGATAGCACTCCAAACTCGGCAGAGGGGCCAAAGTCAACCGCTTTAATTCTCTTATATAAAAGTGATTGTCCAGTATACATGCCATGCATGGAAGATTATCGTTATGTTTCTAGAAAATATTTACATGCTTTTTAAACCTTCGACAGTGGTGATTTTCACTCGGTGCATTTGATTATCAAATAATATGTTGATACTTCTTTTCTTGTAAGCATTGATGTAGTTGAAGATTGTTAGCAAAAACCTTTCTTAAACATCTTCACTAGTTTTTTAGACTCATCAAAAGTGCTTGCATGAGAGAAGCAAGGGCATGATGTGTAGCATTCATGAGCAAAATTTATATTTGTCATCATCTTCATGCTCGAGGACAGACATGACTAAGTTTAAAGATGCTAATATGTCTATAACATATCCATAATTTTATATGTTTCATTCCTATTATCTTTTAATTGTGCAATGTTTAAAAAAAATTAAGGGACTAACCTATTAATTAACTGCCAAGCGACTATTCTTATTTTTAGCTATTTTTTGAATTCCAGACAATATCAAAGGTGTGCAAAAAAACAAAAATATTTGGAGGTAAATTTGAAGCCAACAGAGAACCCGCTGCCAAAGGCCAAGCCATGGAAGTCCCACAATGCTTAGGCGCCTTGCCTAGGCACCCTAGGCCCATGGACACCTACGTACACTAGGTATCCTCTGACGTCCTCCTTTACCCTCGACCCTTTTATATACCTTAAAAATCTCCCTCATACTTATAGACCATTTTTTCACGTTATCACTTCATGTTTCGAGGCGATCTTTGTTTTAAACCGTGACCTGATACTCCACCAAAGGACGAGTGTCGGAGGCAACGCAGTCGTTTTGAGTGACAAAAATAGACCAAGACGGTCCTTAACCTGCCGCAGCCATCCTGAACTGACAGTTACAGGGTGCATTGATGAGGACATCAATACCATTCTTACACCCACAACCCCTGCTGCTATACATACTGGACCAATTACTAGAGCTCGCGCACGCCAATTGAATTACCATGTACTTTCATTTCTTGGTAACAATTCTAATGTTCATGATAATATGATGCTGCCTAAATTGGATACATTTGTTTTGCTTACAAATGAAGGGCCTAGCTTGGACAAGAAAGATGAACCTTGGAGCAAGTTCAAGCGTGGAGATGATGGCATGCGCAAGGGAAACAAGACTGGAGTTTCAAGTGATGATTTCAGGACTTTGAAGCCACCATAATGAGTGCATGAAGCCTTGGACAAAATATATAACATGCCACTTCATAAATGTCGTCAAGAGGCTATTCTAGGTGCCGCGTCACCTTATTATTGGAACAGGCCCATGTAATTTCTAAATACTTGAGTATATGTTGTTTTTAGAGTCCGTATGTGTGGGGAAACAAGATATAGGGTTGGTTTCGGACGCCTCCCCCAAGGGCCACGAATTCCCCCCTCTTCCTCCATATATACAGCCCTTAGGGCGTCGTTTAGACTTTGGGTCTTGTTTAGATTAAAAGTTCGCCATAGCTGCAACTTCGCGTACTTCGTTTGTGTTCAATGACCAGACCAAGACGTTACAGAACCCCATATTGATCAATAAAGCTTTCATCTTATATTCGCAATATCCAGATTGCAATCTTAGTTTCTTGCTTGTTCTTCGTTTGCTCACAGTAAATAGACCCTCGTGGTCAGGTTGGTCGTGCTCCGGCGTGGTCAATAACCCTCGGAGGTTGGTTTAGCGATTGCTAAGGCGCGATGTCTTCGCACGTTCGTAGTTGGATCGTCAAAGTCAACTCCCATAGAAAACAATAGCTATCTCATCAAAACATCGGGACACCATTGCCTCTATCAAGTGGTATCAGATTTCCAGGTTGCTCGGTGAGATTTTACAGTTTTTCGTAGTTTAGATCGAGTCTGTTCTTCATACCTACAGTCCACGAAAAGCCATAAAAAATTAGGGTTAGTTCATCATATCTGAACTAGTCTGAGCCTTTGATAGTCTTTTCAGTATTTTGCTTTGTTGAATTTGCGATTGCATCGTCGTGTCAAGTTGTTGGTCTTAGCATCTAGTCTTTTATATTTCGAGTTCTGGTCATAAGTTGTCAGGCCGCCGCCACACCATCATCATCGCCCCTACCATCTACCACCACCGCTTATCCGCCACCGATCCGTATCCATATACCAACACCAATCCGTATCAATATACCTCCACCGCTACCATATACCACCACCGTTGCCATATACCACCACCGCTGCCATATCTTACCATCATATATCCACCACCAATCTGAGTTCTTTTCATATTAGGTTTGTTTTCGAGATCCTTCTATTTTCCGATTCGTGTTTCCTTGCCTGAGTAGGTTTCGGAAAAAAAGTCTGGAGACCCCTGACAGTTTTTAGGCCAAAATTCTGACAAGCAAAAATATTTTTCCCTATCCCGTTTTTAGGCTTTTCTAAGTCTTCTGAGACACTCGCCATCATAGTGATTTTTTTGTCGCACTTTTTCGTCGTCGCTGCCCTAATTTCTGGAAAAAAATGATCGAGGCAAAGGTGTCCCGTCTTTCGATGAGATGGTGGCTATCGTTTTATAGGAAGTCAACTTTGACGATCCAACTACGAACGTGCGAGGACGTCGCGCCTTAGCAATCGCTAAACCAACTCCGAGAGGTTATTGACCATGCCGGAGCATGATCAACCTAACCACGAAGGTCTGTTTCTTGCAGGCAAACAATGAACAAGCAAGAAACTAAGATTGCAATCTGGATATTGCGAATATAAGAGAAAAGCTTTATTGATCAAGATGGGGTTCTGTGACGCCTTTGTCTGGTCGTTGAACACAAACGAAGTATGCGAAATTGCAGCTATGAAGAACTTTAATCTAAACAAAACCCAAAGTCTAAACGATGCCCTAAGGGTTGTATATATGTTGGAGAGAGGGGGCAATTTCGTGGCCCTTGGAGGAGGGGTCCGAAACCAACCCTAACTCTTGTTTCCCCACACATACGGACTCTAAAAACAGCCTATAATCAAGTATTTCGAAATTACATGGGCCTGGCCCAAAAATAAGGTGACGCAGCACCTAGAATAGCATGTGGAAGAAATTTATGAAGTGGCATCTTGTATTTCGTCCAAGGCTTCATGCACTCGTTATGGTGGCCTTAAAGTCCTGGAATCATCACTTGTAACTCCGTTCTTGTTCCCCTAGCGCATGCCATCATCTCCATGCTTGAACTTTCTCCGAGGTTCATCTATCTTGTCCAAGCTAGGCCCTTCGTTTGTAAGCAAAACAAATGTATCCAATTTAGGCAGCATCATATTCTCATGAACATTAGAATTGTTACCAAGAAAAGAAAGTACCTGGTAATTCAATTGGCGTGCGCGAGCTCTAGTAATTGGTCCAGAATGTATAGCAGCAGGGGCTGTGGGTGTAACAATGGTATTGATGTCCTCATCATCCTCCCCTTCTTGAAATGAAGTCGTCCTCGACGGAAGCTCATCTTCCTCACCCAAATAAGGCTTCAAATCTGCAATGTTAAAAGTGGGACTAACCCCAAAATCTGCGGGCAACTCAAATTTATATGCATTATCATTTACTTTCTCTAACACCTTAAAAGGACCATCAACACGTGGCATTAGCTTTGAGTTGCGCAAATTAGGAAATCTATCCTTATGCAAATGTAACCAAACAAGATCTCCAGGTGCAAACACAACATGTTTTCTACCCTTATCTCCAGCAAGTTTATATTTAGCATTCATACGCTCAATGTTTTCCTTAGTTAACTCATGTAATTTTAAAATCAATTCAGCACGTTCTTTAGCATCAAAATTAACCTTCTCCGAAGATGGAAGAGGCAACAAATGAATAGGTCCATGAGGTAGGAAACCATACACAATTTCAAAAGGGCACATCTTAGTAGTAGAATGCAATGAATGATTATAAGCAAATTCAATATGAGGCAAGCATTCTTCCCACATTTTCTTATTATTCTTCAAAACAGCCCTAAGCATAGTAGACAATGTTCTATTGACTACTTCAGTTTGTCCATCAGTTTGGGGGTGACAAGTAGTACTAAAAAGCAGTCTAGTCCCCAACTTAGCCCATAAACATCTCCAAAAGTGGCTAAGAAATTTAGTATCACGATCTGAAACAATAGTATTTGGCACACCATGCAAGCGAATAATTTCACGAAAGAACAAATCAGCAACATTAACAGCATCATCGCTTTTATGACATGGTATAAAGTGTGCCATTTTCGAGAACCTATCCATGACAACAAATATGATATCCCTCCCCTTCTTTGTTCGAGGTAAACCTAAAACAAAATCCATAGATATATCCTCCCAAGGAACACTAGGTACAGACAGAGGCATATATAAACCATAAGGATTGAGTCATGACTTAGCTTTTTGACATGTAGTGCAACGAGCAACAAAACGCTCAACATCCCGTCTCATATTTGGCCAAAAGAAATGTGTAGCTAGTACGTCCTCTGTCTTCTTCACACCAAAGTGTCCTGTTAATCCTCCTCCATGTGCCTCCTGCAACAACAAAAGACGAACGGAGCTAGCTGGAATGCATAGCTTGTTAGCACGGAACACAAATCCATCATTAACGACGAACTTGTTCCATGTTCTTCCTTCTTTACAATTCTGCATTACATCTTTAAAATCAACATCATGCACATATTGATCTTTGATGGTCTCCAAACCAAATATTTTGATGCCAAGTTGTGAAAGCATAGTATAGCGACGATACAATGCATCAGCAACAACCTTTTCTTTACCCTTCTTGTGTTTAATGACATAAGGCAAAGTCTCAATGAATTCAACCCATTTAGCATGTCTATGATTTAGTTTAGCTTGATTTTTAATATGTTTCAAGGATTCATGATCAGAATGTATAACAAATTCTTTGGGCCATAAATAATGTTGCCATGTCTCTAAAGTCCAAACAAGAGCATATAATTCTTTATCATAAGTAGAATAATTCATATTAGGCCCACTCAATTTTTTCAGAAAAATATGCAACAGGTTTGCCATCTGGTAATAACACACCTCCTAATCCAATTCCACTAGCATCTCATTCAAGCTCAAAAGTCTTACTAAAATCAGGAAGTTGGAGTAAAGGAGCACGTGTCAACTTATCTTTCAATACCATGAAGGCTTCTTCCCGTGCGGTACCCCAAACAAAAGGTACATCCTTCTTTGTAAGCTCATTGAGAGGTGCAGCAATGGTGCTAAAATCTCTCACAAAACGCCTATAGAATCTAGCGAGGCCAAGAAAACTCCTCACTTGTGTGACTGTTTTGGGCTGCGGCCAACTCTCAATAGCTTCAATCTTGGGTTTATCAACTTCAATTCCCTGTGGAGTAACAACATAGCCAAGAAAAGATACTCGGTCGGTGCAGAAGGTGCACTTCCCAAGGTTACCAAACAAACGTGCATCATGTAGAGCAATAAAAACATCACGTAAATATTCCAAATGTTCCTCCAAAGATCTGCTATAAATCAGTATATCATCAAAATAGACTACCACAAATCGTCCAATGAAAACACATAAAACTTCATTCATTAATCTCTTGAAAGTACTAGGTGCATTAGTTAACCCAAAAGGCATGACTAACCACTCATATAATCTAAACTTAGTGTTTTTTTCGCGAATACACAAGTTGCGTATCATTTCATTGATAGGTAGAAAGCAAGAGTTACAGGGGCCCAATTACAAACTCCAACACCAGTGGGAGAGTGTGCAACTAGGATTAGGAAGAGACCGGGATGCTCAGCCTGGAAAATAGAGCATAGGTGCGCCTAGGGCGGCTCGAATTGGGTGATCGCGGCTAGTCCTCTAGCCCCAGCCAAGGCCCGGGTCCGTGACTTGTCGAGGATGCTTTGCGTCACTAGGTCGGCGGATGGGCGGCCGGAGTCAAAAAGCACGGTGTTACAGTGTCTCCAAATGCTCCAAGCAGTAAGGACGACAAGGGAGGCAAAGCCTTTGCGAAGCGAGTGCGGGGTGTTGAGGGTGGTGGCGCTCCACCAGTTGATGAATCTGTCATGTGCTGTCGGAATCGCCGCAGTGAGCCTGAAGCTCGAGAGCACGCGGTGCCATACCTCACGGGAGAATGGGTAGCCAACCAGGAGATGGTCGATCGTCTCGAGGGTCTGGTCGCAGAGGACGCAGGTAGGGCTGTGGGAAAGCCCATGGTGGGCGCGGCGCTCCGCGGTCCAGCAACGGTCGAGGGTGACTAGCCAGATGAAGACCTTGTAGCATAGCGGAGGCCACGTTTTCCAGATCAGCTTGGCGTGCGGCGCCGAGGTGGAACCAAGAAAGAGGGCATCATAGCAGGACTTGGCAGAATATATGCCCGAAGCTGTCCACCGCCAGCGGATGGCGTCAGGAGCGGAGGAGAGGGGGATGTCGCGGACGCGACACTAGAGCTCCAAGTACTGAAGAGCCACCAGGGGGCCAAGTGCCCCTTGGATGTCCTGGGTACAAGAGCGAAGATGCAGGCTGTCCTCCATAGAGCGGGCTTTCCAGCGTCGTTTGGGCACGAGGGCAAGGATCGCCGGTGCAAACTCGGCCACACACTGTCCGTGGATCCAGTGATCGGTCCAGAAGCGGCAGGTATGGCCATCACCAATGATCCAAGTGGTAGACGCCCTAAAGATCGTGCGGACCTCCGCGTCATGGGGGAGCTGGAGGTGTTTCCATGGCCGGTTGTGGTCAGTGTGCTGGAGCCAGAGCCAACAGACCCGGAGGGCGATGCCCACACGAAAGAGATCGCGCACGCCCAGGACGCCGAGGCCGAGTGGCATGCACACCCTGCGCTAGTTGACAGGGCAGCATCCTGACACCGCATCCTTGCACCCGTGCCACAGGAAGTCTCGGATTACCCAGTTGGCGCGCTTGAGGGTGCTAGCATTTAGCGCGATCGCCGCCAGGATGTGAGTAGGCATGAAAGTGAGGACATGGCGAGCCAGAGCAAGTCTTTCGCTCCTAGAAGCAGGGTGGCTCGCCAGGTGGGCAGCTTCTTCTGAATGCGAACAATAAGCGAATCGAAGGCGGAGGATGGCAGCTTTCGGAGTGACAATGGGAGGCCCAGGTAGGTAATCGGGAACTGGGCAATTGGGTAGGCCAGGGCGGCACTCACCTCCGTAGACAGCTCGTCGGAGCAGCGAATGGGAGAGATGGAACACTTGGCGTAGTTGGTATGGAGGCCGGAGGCCACCCCAAAAATCTGGAGAATCTCGCGGATCGTGTCGAGGTCGTGGGCATCCGGATGGCAGAAGATCACCACATCGTCCGCGAAGAGGGATACGCTGGAGGTCGTGCATTATGGAGTGAGGCGTCTGAGAATACCACAACGGATGGCATGCTGGATGAGGGAATGGAGCATGTCGATGACGATCGTGAAAAGCATCGGGGAGACCGGATCCCGCTGGCGAAGGCCCTTGGCATGGGGGATGGGCGGACCATGATGCCCATTCATCAAGACCCTGGTGTTGGCCGTGGAGAGGAGGATGGAAATCCACTCCCTCCATCTTGGGCCGAATCCGAGATGGCGGAGAGTCTCTGTAAGTGCATCTAGTGCCACCCCTAGTTGGTTTTGGAGTATTGACGACAAATCTAGTTGAGGGACTAATGTGTTTGTGAGAATTGCAGGATAACATAGGTAGAAGTCCCTCATTGACACGGTTTTCCTACCGGAGATGACCCCTAAAAATGTATGAAGACATTGATGTCAAAGGTGGTATATGAAGATATTCACATTGAAGACTATGACAAGAGAAGACATCGCATGAAGCCTATGGAGCTCGAAGACTTAGATCTTTTGTAGTTCTTTTTTCCTTCTCTGATTGAGTCATAGGAACCACCGTACTGTTAAGTGGGGTCCAAGAGAACCAGTCAGAATGACTGAAGTGATTCTTAACCAAAACCTATGTCTTCGAGTGAAGACTATGAGAGCGAATCTTGTCCAGAGTCGGACAAGTCAGCTTTGCTTGTAGCCCAAGTAAAAGCTGCCGCGTGAGTTTGAAATCTGACCGTTGGAACACGTGTCAGTTCCTTAGTGACCCAGGGTCATTTCGGACAAATCAGGTCAGGTTGCCTAGTGTCTATAAATAGCCCACCCCCTACAACCATAAACGGCTGGCTTCTCAGAGTTAGAGTACAGCTTTTGTCGTTTGAGAGCAACCCACCTCGAAGCCTTTGAGAGAGAATTCCTTGCGAGGATAAAGCCCTAACCACCCAGAGCCAAAGAGAATTAGGCATCACTTAAGTCTTCTTGTCTGTGTGATCTGAAGACTTATTACACTTGAGGACTGTGAATCCTCCAGCCGGTTAGGCGTCGCGTTCTGAGCATCCAAGAGACATTGTGGATCGCCGGTGAACAAAGTCTGTGAAGGTTTGGGAGTCTACCTTGAAGACTTACCATAGTGATTGGGCGAGGTCTGTGTGACCTTAGCTCAAGGGGAATACGGTGAGGACTGGGTGTCCTGAGTTGCGTGTTCAGGACTGGGTGTCCGGGACTGTGTGTCCTCAGGTTTAAATACCTAGCCTCCCTAACCAGACGTACAGTTGTCACAGCAACTGGAACTGGTCCAACAAATCATTGTCTTCAACGAGTCACTGGTTTCATCCTTCCCTTCCCTTTACTTACTGTTACTCCTTGTGAAGTCATTGTATGTTTGCACTATCTTTTGTCTTCACTGAGTGACTGCGTGTTCTGTTTGGCTTCATAATATATTCCTATCTGATCCTTACTACATTGCTGCTATTAGTCATTGTGCTCTCACTCCATTGAATACTTGACTATGGTTTGCCTAGTGTAGTCTACCTTCCGCTGCATGATAATAGGTTTATTTCAATCGTTTCTTCAAAACTTCCACGTTTGAAGACTTTCATAAAAATCGCCTATTTACCCCCCTCTAGTCGATATAACGCACTTTCAATTGGTATCAGAGCAAGGTACTCCCTTGTTCTGTGTGATTCGGTTTAACCACCTGGAGTTTTAGCTATGTCGACTACAGGGATAATTAAAGTCTCCGCTGCGCGCCCCGTCTTCGATGGAACTAAATATCCCTACTGGAAGAATAAGATGCGCATGCATATTGAAGCCATTGACGTCGACCTATGGTATGTCGTCAAGAACGGCGTTCCCAAGGCTGGAGAAGGTGTCACTGCTGCTGATGTCAAGAAGTTCGTTCAACTGGACTCTACTGCCAAGAATATCATCTGTGGTCATCTGACCAAAGGACAGTATGGCCGTGTGAGTGCTTTGGAAACATCTAAGCTGGTCTGGTACTGGCTCTCCAAGGTCAACGAAGGCGTCTCAACCCAGAGAGATCAGAGAATCAGTGTCCTTCGCAACCTCTTCAACCGCTTCAAGCGAAATGACAATGAGAATGTCCAGCTCACGTTTGATCGACTCACTGACATCACAAATGAGCTTCAAGCCCTCGGTGCTACCGAGATCACCAAGCATGAAGTCGTCAAGACACTACTGAGACCACTTGACAGTTCGTTTGACACCCTAGCCCTGATGATTCAAGAACCACCTGATTTCAAGACACTCGATCCGTCCGACATACTTGAGAGGCTCAACACACATGAGTTTCAGCTTTCTGAGAAAAGAGATATCTACGGTCCAAACTATGGGCGAACTCATGCCTTAAAGGCAAAAGCTGTCTCCTCATCTGAAGAAGAATCTAACAGCAGTTCTAGTGATCCTGAAGACATTGGAAAGGAACTTGCTATGCTTGTGAAGAAGTTACAAAAATTCACCAAGAAGAAAGGCTTCAGAAAGTCTTCACGATCAAGCTCAAGGAATGATGAAGCTTCTGCTCATGACTACAAGAAGAAAACATGCCACAAGTGCAAGAAAACTGGCCACTTCATCTCTGAGTGTCCGCAGTGGGACAATGAGAACAGAAAGAAGAAGAAGAGCAAGGAATATGAATCTGACGACAAGAAGAAGAAGAAATACTCAAAGTCTTCTTCCAAGTCTTCCTCAAAGTCTTCATCACACAAGAAGAGCTCATCTGGCAAGGCACGTGCGTTTGTTGGCAAGGAAATGGATTCCGAGGAGGAGTCCGCTTCTGAGGAGGCGGAGGTGGAGTCTGAGGAGGAGTCCGATTCTGGCATTGCAAGTCTGGCTACAGCATACGTTGCCAAGTCCATCTTCAACACTGATGACAATGACTTCACCACCGACACCGATGCAAATGACAAGGACTACTCTGCTCCTACCTACTGCTTCATGGCACGCGGTGCCAAGGTAAACACACGCACTACTCACTATCAAACATCTAGTGACGATGACTCTGATTGTGGTTCAAGACCCAGCTACAAAACACTTGCTAAAATTGCAACTGAACAACAGAAAGCCATGGAACATATTCAAAAACTGTTAGACAAAAGCGATGATCTGTTGGGAGCTGAAATGAATCGATCTGAGTCCTTAACTGAAGACATACAAAATCTTCACGTTAAGTATGAGGAGCTTGAAAGTCGTCATGAAACGCTCTCAACAACTCATGAAAAGCTTTCCTGTGATTATCTTCAAAGGAAGCAAGATCTTGAGAAATTGAGAGCAGCTCATGAAGATCTTCAAAAAGAAAATGAGTCTCTTCACGCCAAAAAGATCAGTTCTGCTCAGGAAGGATTTGAACCACCATGTCTTAAATGCATTGAGCGTGATAATGCTACTTCTGTTGCTGAATGTTCTACTGCTGCTACTGTTGCAATATCTTCAACTGTTGATGTGGGAACTAACCCCTCTGCTGAGGATACCACTGCTATTGCTGATGAGAATGCTAGGTTGAAGACATTTCTTGAAATAGGGATGTACAAAAGTCTCAAAGGGCATCAGACACTATGTGATGTCCTCAAAAGACAGATCCTGAACTGAAACCCTAGGAAAGAGGGTGTTGGGTTCGTAAGGAAAATGAATGTTGATGGCTCTTACTGGAAACCTGAGCAGTACCCCAAAACCACATGGGTTGCTGCAAAGGAACCTTCAGCAGATCCATCCAATCTATCTGGCTTCACTTGTGCTAACCCCATTGTCATTGATGAATCCTTTGATGCAAACTATAAACTGTTTAAGAATCAGAATGGTGAAGTGTTTGCCAGGTACATTGGTACTAACTGCAGGAATGGACCGCCTATGAAGAAGATCTGGGTTCCCAAAAAGTGTTTGGAAAATCTTCCTGTGAATGTCGTCATGACACCACAGATGAAGAAGACTAACCCCAGACCACAGGCTTCGTACGGCCCAAAGGCTTCATACAGACAGAGGACTCACCTGAGTCGCACTAATGCAAATGTTTTGCAGGGAAACCATACTCAGGCCTATGAATATGAGCGCGGTTCATCGAACCGCCATGTTCATAAGACCAAGAACTATTCTGCTTATTCTTATGAGTACTATTGTCCGCCTGCAAGACTTTTTGCTAGGGCTCCAAAGCCAAAGTTCCCAGACGCTACACTTAGACTTATTGCTTCTAAGCCACCCTTGAAGATGTGGGTGGCTAAGAAAGCTTAACTCTCTTTTGCAGGGAAAGGTCTCCAGCAGAAAACCAAAATCGTCTGACGCTATTGCTGGGGACCTTAAACATCTTGTAGGGCACAAGATCAAATGCCCGAATGGTCTTACTATGTACTTCGTTCCTGAATCACTTGCTACTCTCCCTATTAGTCCTAATCTGGATCTAAGCTTTCATAACCCACTGGTTCGTCAAATGTTTTTGCTTCACAATTCTCTTCATGAAGCCTATCCCCCTAACCGCACTGTAGGGTACGACACCAGCATCTTCAGAATGGATTATTGATAGTGGGTGTACAAATCACATGACTGGCAAAAGAAGCCTTCTTATGGACTCAACCTTACGTCCATCCGACAAGAGTCACATCACATTTGCTGACACTGGTAAAAGTAAGGTACTGGGTCTAGGTAGAGTTGTAATCTCAAAGGATCAACACATGGATAAAGTCATGCTTGTTGAATCCCTTGGCTTCAACTTAATGTCTGTCTCAATGCTTTGCGATTTGAACATGATCATAATATTTGGAAAATATCGCTGCCTTGTTCTAATGGAATCTGACAAGTCTCTAGTGTTTGAAGGGTATCAGAAAGATGATTTGTACGTGGTAGATTTCTCAGCAGGACCACAGCTTGCCGTATGTCTTCTAGCAAAAGCTTCAGAATGCTGGCTCTGGCATCGGAGGCTAGGGCATGCTGGCATGAGGAACCTCCACACCCTTGCAAAGAAGAAGCATGTCATAGGCATCGAGGGCGTCAAGTTCAAGAAAGATCACTTATGCGGTGCCTGTGAAGCAGGAAAGATGACGAGGGCCAAACATCCCTCAAAGACAATCATGACAACTACTCGACCCTTCAAACTGCTCCACATGGATCTTTTCGGTCCCACTCATTACTCAACTCTTACTAGTACTACTTGTCTCTATGGCTTTGTCATTGTTGATGATTATTCTAGATATACTTGGGTGCACATAATCCTCTACAAGACTGAAGTGCATGATGTCTTCAGACGCTTCGCCAATCGAGCAATGAACAACTATGGCGCCAAGATAAAGCACATCAGAAGTGACAATGGCACTGAATTCAAGAACATTGGCCTTGATACATATCTTGATACTTTGGGCATCACACATGAATTCTCAGCTCCGTACACACCACAGCAGAATGGCGTCATCGAACGCAAGAACAGAACACTCATTAAGATGGCCAGAACGATGCTAGATGAATACAAGACTCCAAGAAAATTCTGGCCTGAAGCCATTGATACTGCATGCCATACAATCAATCGTGTTTATCTTCACAAGCTTCTGAACAAGACATCTTATGAGCTCCTTACTGGCAAGAAGCCAAATGTCAGTTACTTCAGAGTATTTGGCGCCAGGTGCTGGATCAAGGATCCACATCACACTTCAAAATTTGCACCAAAAGCACATGAGGGTTTTATGCTTGGATATGGAAAGGATTCACACTCCTACAGAGTCTTCAATCTCTTTCATTATAAAGTGGTTGAAACAGTGGATGTGCGATTTGATGAGACTAACGGTTCACAAAGAGAACACCTGCCATATGTGCTAGATGAAGTTCCATCCAGCGAATCAATCAAGCTAATGGGAACTGGAGAAATCATACCCTCTGAAGCTCAACCTGAAGAGGAACTTATCATCTCCGCACCTGATCAACCTGAAGACAATGCTCAGCCTGAAGACAATCCCTCTAACAACGACAATGATCAGCAAGAGCAAAATCTTCGCCCTGTACATCCTCGTGTTGCCAATGAAGTGCAGATTGAGAGAATAATTGATAGCATCAACGCACTCGGTCCGCTCACTCGTTCAAGGGAAACTCAACTAGCAAATTTTTGTGGGCACTTCACATTCGTCTCAATAATAGAACCCAAGAAAGTTGAAGAAGCCTTCATGGAACCTGAATGGATTCAAGCTATGCAAGAAGAGCTTCAATAGTTTGAGCTGAATAATGTATGGGAACTGGTTAAGCATCCTGATCCTCGGAAGCACAACATAATAGGCACCAAATGGATATACCGCAACAAGCAAGATGAGCATGGTCAAGTTGTCAGAAACAAAGCTCGTCTTGTTGCTCAAGGATATACTCAAGTGGAAGGCATTGACTTCGATGAAACATTTGCTCTTGTGGCTAGACTTGAAGCCATACGCATACTGCTGGCCTATGCAAATCATCATAACATACTTCTATATCAAATGGATGTGAAGAGCGCCTTTCTCAATGGCAAGATTGAAGAAGAAGTGTATGTTGCACAACCGCCTGGCTTTGAAGATCCAAAACATCCTGACATGGTATACAAGCTCAACAAGGCACTGTATGGCCTCAAACAAGCCCCTCGGGCCTGGTATGACACACTCAAATACTTCCTGAAGAGCAAAGACTTCATTCCTGGTTCCCTCGACCCCACTCTCTTCACGAAGACATATGATGGTGAACTGTTTGTGTGCCAAATATATGTGGATGACATTATCTTCGGCTGCACCAATCAGAAGTACAGTGAAGAGTTTGGATATATGATGCAAGAGCAATATCAGATGTCCATGATGTTTTTCCTCGGTCTTCAAATACGACAGCAACGCAATGGCATCTTCATATCTCAAGAGAAGTATCTCAAAGATTGCCTGAAGAAGTTTGGTATGCAAGACTGCAAAGGCTTCACGACGCCAATGCCAGCCAAGCATCATCTGGGTCCTGACGACAATGGTAAAGAGTTCGATCAAAAGGTATACCGCTCCATGATTGGTTCTTTGCTTTATCTATGTGCATCTAGGCCAGATATTATGCTTAGTGTTTGCATGTGTGCTCGATTTCAAGCGGCACCAAAGGAGTCGCATCACTTAGTTGTGAAGTGAATTCTTCGATATTTGGCTCACACCCCAACTCTAGGATTATGGTATCCAAAGGGCTCAGAGTTTGATCTGGTTGGATTCTCGGATGCTGATTATGCTGGTGACAAAGTGGATCGCAAGTCTACATCAGGCACATGTCATTTTCTGGGACGATCACTTGTATGTTGGTCTTCAAAGAAGCAGAACTGTGTATCTCTCTCCACTGCTGAATCTGAATACATTGCTGCTGGATCTTGCTGCGCTCAGCTTCTGTGGATGAAGCAAACACTCAAGGACTATGGCACTCATCTGAAGCAAGTGCCACTCTACTGCGACAACGAAAGCGCCATCAAGATTGCCAACAACCCAGTTCAGCACTCGAAGACAAAGCACATTGAAATTCATCATCACTTTCTCAGAGATCATGTTGTGAAGGAAGATATTGATATCATACACGTCAACACTGAAGAGCAATTGGCAAATATCTTCACCAAGCCCTTGGATGAGAAGAGATTTTGCAAGTTACGGTGTGAGCTAAATATCTTGGAATCCTCAAATGTCCTGTGATCAGGCACATATCCTAACACTTATGCATATTGATGACTTAGATGTGCAACACACGAAGTAAAGTATATCTTCAATCAATGAAGACATACATTCTGAGTGTGAATACATTAATGTGGAATTTGACTTCGGAGCGCCACAATAATTGTGCGCCGTGTCTGGGTCTAATACTTCCTATACGGTGGGTAACGCCACCACCAAATGTTCTGTTTGAAGTGTTTTACTCATGGCGTTACATTTGCTATGTCTTCACATTTGGTTTGGCTTCAATCTCAACATGTCTTCATGATTATCTTCACTATGTTGATTATATATATATATACTAGTGTTCTGTCCTCTACAACATTCACTTATAGCTATGTCTTCTTGTTGAATCTTTTGAACTAAGTGAATGTGATCGGACCCTAACCTCTCTATGCTTTCTATCTCAAACTCTATCTCTCCAAATCATATGCATTCTATTGAAACTGTCGAATGTCTTCTCTGCGTCCTTGTCAGCAGAAGATACAGAGACAAACATTAAGTCCGTTTTCAATGCTCATTCCTTCACCTGAAACCCGGAGAAGTGGGAATGACCACCCGACAATCCAGGCATGCGTGGGACGTGGAACAACCCCCGATATGCTGCATGAAAACCACGTGTCCCTCAGATGTGAATCGCCAGGGGCACCTGTGTAATAATGCAGTGCTGCCCCTGCACCTATAAATACACGCCTCACAGCAGTCATTATCTCTTCTTCCACTCTCGCACGAACCCTAGCGCCACCACTAGCCCTCGACGACGCCGACGACGAAGCGCTTCGCTGCCGCAACCTCTCCGACGCCGTCTTCACGCCGACCGCGGACATCCTCTTCTCCGTCGTCGCCATAGGTGTCCTCCGTCGCCAAGTTAGGGCACGGAAGATCGAACTGCTCGGCCTCCTCTTCCACTCCGTCTAGCAGTTCTTCGTGTGGTAAATAAAACTTCCTTTTTACGGCCCCTTTGATCCTATAGCTTTATCACTTTCTACCACAAGCAGTTTCTATTCACACAAGTTGGATCTCTTTCATACCGCATCTCATAACATGCCTAGTATGTTCACTTATGCTTCACGAGTAGTTAGATTCCACACTTGTACTAATCCGTGGATTCGTACAAATCTGGAACCAACTCCTTATCTATGAGTGAATGTCTTCGCACGATGAGGTCAATGTCTTCTAAACTGATTATCTTCAAAATCTTCTGAGAATGCATATGACCTCTTCCCCTTCCCTCGCACCTTAATGCTGTCACAGGTACATGTCCGTGGGAGAATCCCTTGGTTCTCATAGTCTGCATTCATTTGCAGAATTCTTACAGTATCACATAAATTCTCCCGAAGCCAGTTCCTGTCTGTCCAGCAAGCGAAAGCCTTTGAAGCCTTTGAACGTATTGAAGCCTTTCAGTTTAAAGTTCATGGCTTCAGAGAAATCAGCAAGGAAGGGTGGCAGAAAGCGTCGAGGAGAAACATCAAGAGATCTGCCCGATGACCTCTCAGAGCTGTACAAGACAGATCCTGAAGAGGATTACAATCAGCGCAAGACACGAATCCAATGGATTCGACGCTATTGGGCAGAACAGTGGTTCAAGTACAGATTTGTGACAAAGGAATATGCTGAAAAGAATGCCATCAAGCGACCATGGGGAGACATCCTCTACAAAAATCTTCAACCCAGGACCAGAGATGAAGCCATTGAACAAGGCTTCTATCCCTGCATGGTCCGTGGACCACAGCCTGTGGATGTTGACCCATCGTCACTGCTATGGTGTCGTGATGACAATCTGTTTAAGCGCAACTTCCAGTTTGCCCAGAACTCAGCGAAGCAGAACAAGAAGTCTTTGGGATTAGATTTCAACCCTGGTCCCTCTGCTCCCCGTGCCGATGGAACTCGCGAAGCTGAACCCAATCTTCTTGGGCCCTTCTACAACCTTGAAGGTCTCATCACCCATATAGTGGTTCAAGGGACTGCCGTAAATGAGCCTGCAGATGACGCTGACTCAGATGAAGCACCTGCAGCGCCGAAGCCAAAGAAACTGAAGCAGCCAAAAGCTTCCAGGCCTGCCTCTGCACCAAAAATCTCACAAGTGAAGCCATTGGCAACTGCACCTCCTGAAGATAGTGTGCAGTCTGAAGATTTGTCACACGTCTCCAAGCCCGAGAAGGTCAAGATGCCTCTGCCACACACCAACCAAGAGCTGACAACTGCTGCCATTCTACGCAACGATGCCATTGATCTGTCTAGGATGAAGATCTTGCAGATGACGCTCTTGAGCAACTGATCAAGAGTAAAGAAGAAGCAGAAATCTTCAATAATCTGCCTCTCTTTGACGTGGCAATCATCCATAACTTCATTGATGAATGGTTTGACACGCCCAACATCAGCTTCGACGATCTGCAACTTCCCATTGGCCTCAGTGTCGCCTTCCATGGCGCCATTGCTTCAGAGTTAGCTATCGCCCAGCGCATTGTTGAACTGAAGCAGAAGATTGACTTTGAGAAATCTCAGTTCAAGAAGCATATGGCCAAGCTCAACATGCAAGAGGTGAAGAACTTCAAGATTATGCTGCACGAGCTCAAGGAAGCCTTTCTCAAGAAACGTGCAGAAGCTCAGGGTTCTCGTGAGCGCATGAAGGTCCTGGATGACAGGTGTGTCCAAGCCTACAATGAGGCTGAGAAGCGCAAGGCCCTTGGGCGTCCTGGCATCGACCCCAGGATGGCTGCAAAGAAGAAGAAGAAGCCCGCTACGGCTGAACCCGACGCACCAAGGCAGGAAGCAGATCCCATTGTCTTCCCAACTCGCATGACTGGCTCGAAGCCAAAGGCCCGGTCAACCGCTTCAGAGCTGAAGAAGACGAGGACTGCTGAGGCTGAAGCCAGGAAGAGGAAACATCCTGAAGCCTCTCCTACTGCCCCCTCCAAGAAGAAGAGGAAGACCAAGAAGGAACGGGCTACTCCCATAGAGCCCTTGATTGTTGAACCCATCTCCATGGTTCACCCTGACGCTGAACCACAAGAACGTCAACTGACTGTCCATGAGCCTGCTTTCACAGAGGCTCATGAAGCTGAAGACTTTCCAGCAGCTGATCCCATCGCTGCTGAAGACATTGGTCACCATGACTGTAATGCCCCGAGTCCGATGCGCCAGGTGTCCTCCAGTTATTCGCTGTTGTTGCCTTGTCTTTTGCTAGCATGTTGCATCTTGTCATGTCATCATGTGCATTGCATCATCATGTTTCCGAAACTTGCATTAGTCCGGGTTCCCCCAGTTCCGTCCGTTGTCCGTTCTGAGCCGAGACACACTTGCACGCGCCCACGGCATGTTCGAATTATTATTTTGTAAGTTGCCGGAAAATGTTCTCGGAATGGGATGAAAGTTGACGTGCGGTCTTATTATAGTGTAGATAGTCCGCCTGCCAAGTTTCATCGCATTCGGAGTATGTTTGATGCCCCAACGAATAACTATAGCGGCATTATAGCCGGTCTAACGTCGGACGTTTTCGGTTTCCGGAAATAGTCGTCGGGCCTCCCTCTCTTCTCTTCTCTCAGCTCGAGACCGTCTACACAACCCACTACCTACCATCAGGCCCAATCTGGGCTCTCTCGTCAGTCCGTGGACCTCCTCGCGCGCGCGTCTGAAAAGTTGTCCCGGACCCGACCCAGACTGTCGCCACCATTGTGTCCGGATCATCCCCAAACATCTACAAAATGTCTCCATTTTGTTTATTGGGCTTCCTAACCTAGTTTTTCTTGAACCGCCCAATTTTGATCGGAGGGTCCAAATCTACCCTAAACTCCCTTCTTTCCATATATATATAGAACCCCTAGTCTAAATCTGGACCAAACCCTAAAACCTAGGGCATTTGTCCCTTACCCCGCCGCCGCCGCATCTTCATCGAGATCTATCCCAAGCTAACCCGCGCTTCCTTCCCCTCCTCGATTTGGCCACCGAACCAACCAGCCTCCTCTCCCTCAATTCATCCATTCCCGTAGTTCCTCCACCCACCAACAGGAGCCCGAGCTTTTTCTCCACGACCCCAATCACTCGATCCACCGAGCCAACCACCTTCTCCCCTTGATCCATGGCCACCTCCTACTTGAGCAACCAGCGCCCCGCTGCTTTCTCTCCCCTGTTCAATCCGGAGGAGAGGAGCTCCTCCAGGCCCCACCAAGCGCGATGGTCGCCGGCCACCCAAGCATCAGCATCAGATGAGCATCGCGACCCTCCTCTTCCTCCTGTTTTCTCTTTCTCCTCGTCCTCCTCCTCCATCTCTCAACTCCACTCCTCTAGTTCCTCTGTTTCCAGCAGGACCACGAGATGTGCACCGACCCTACCGTCGCCTGCCTCCGCCGCCCTGGCCCGTTCCCGGCCGGTTTCAGCCGGCGACGCCCCACACCAGGACCCGCTCGTCTTTGCCGCCGCGCAGCTCTAAACCTCGCGCCCCTGCGTGATCTCCTCGCCGACGGCTGCATCAAGCAGCAGCAGCGTGCATGGCTGTCGACTGAGCCCTGCCCGCATTGACCCTCCTCGCCAAGTCCCTCACCGCGCCACCTCCCTGCTTCGCTCCTGCATGAGCAGAGGACGAGGCGCCCGCTCGCCTGCGCTTCACGTTGACCGCAGCCGTCGCCCTGCTTCACGAACGAGGCCGCCCCTTGTTGACTTGGTCCAGATCCAGCGAGCCGATCCCAGCAGCCGGCCTGCCCAGTTCCTTCGCCTCGCGTGGGCCTCCTTGCCTCTCCAAGGCCCAGCCTGCCGGCCTCTCTCCTCTCCACCGAACGGGCCAAGCCCATGGGTGAGCCTCACTGTTGTGCCCCCTCCCACTGATGGGCCAACCAGATCTGGCCCGAGATGTATTTTTTTTCCGCAGAACATTTTAGCTAATTTCCTGAGTACTACCCCTTTTGCAGAAAAGTCCCTAGACAACATGCATATAACAACTCACAATCTAAGCATCACATGTAAAAACTTTGTATATGAAACTTGCTTAGTTTTTCATCTAGTTTCATAATATGTCTTTTTCATCCATGTTTAAAATATTTAAATTGCTGTTTGTGTATATTTACTATTATGCCATGTTAAAATGCTTTTATTCATAACTTAATAACCGTAGCTCGGATTTTAATAATCTTTATATGTAAATGGGGTAGAATTTTGCCTAGTTTATCATGGTGACATTGTTTGCATGCCTAACAACTCTAAAATATGATTTAGGCAGAACAGTACCAAACCTAACATATGCATATGGAGTTTTACCGGAATTGTTGTTCGATGCTTCCGGCCTCATTCAACCTTGACTAGATAGGTAGTTTTACTTTGCTTCACCCTCTTGCCATGTTTAACAACATTTAATATTGTTGGGTACATAAACGAGATCGAACTAAAAACTTGTCGTGGTGTTTCGTCAACATGCAACTCATTGCATATTGAGCTCCACTTAATTTGTAGGATTGTTTGTGCATTTTGCCATGTCATGCTTCATTAAACCGGACATGCATCATGCCATGATTATGTGGTGGTTGTTTACTATGTTGTTTGCTCCTTTTCGGTGTTGCTTCTTCGGGTTGGTTCCGATAACATTGCGTTTGTGAGGATCCGTTCGACTACGTCCGCTTGTCTTCTTCATGGACTCGTTCTTCTTCCTTGCGGGATCACAGGCAAGATGACCATACCCTCGAAATCACTTCTATCTTTGCTTGCTAGTTGCTCGCTCTTTTGCTATGCCTATGCTGCGATACCTACCACTTGCTTATCATGCCTCCCATATTGTTGAACCAAGCCTCTAACCCACCTTGTCCTAGCAAACCGTTGTTTGGCTATGTTACCGCTTTGCTCAGCCCCTCTTATAGCGTTGTTAGTTGCAGGTGAAGATTGAAGTTTGTTCCTTGTTGGAACATGGCAATGTTGTTCCTTGTTGGAACATGTTTACTTGTTGGGATATCACAATATATCTTATTTAATTAATGCATCTATATACTTGGTAAAGGGTGGAAGGCTCGGCCTTATGCCTGGTGTTTTGTTCCACTCTTGCTGCCCTAGTTTCCGTCATATCGGTGTTATGTTCCCGGATTTTGCGTTCCTTACGCGGTTGGGTAATAATGGGAACCCCTTGACAGTTCGCATTGAATAAAACTCCTCCAGCAATGCCCAACATTGGTTTTACCATTTGCCACCTAGCCTTTTCTTTCCCTTGGGTTCTGTAGACTCAAGGGTCATCATTCTTTTAACCCCCCCGGGCCAGTGCTCCTCTGAGTGTTGGTCCAAACTGTCAGCCGCCGGTGGCCACCAGGGGCAACTCTGGGCTGGCCTACCGGAAGTTTGGACAATCTAAGTGTGCCCTGAGAAAGAGATATGTGCAGCTCCTATCGGGATTTGTCGGCACATTCGGGCGGTGTTGCTGGTTTAGTTTTACCCTGTCGAAATGTCTTGTAACCGGGATTCCGAGTCTGATCGGGTCTTCCCGCTAGAAGGAATATCCTTCGTTGACCGTGAGAGCTTGTGATGGGCTAAGTTGGGACACCCCTGCAGGGATTTGAACTTTCGAAAGCCGTGCCCGCGGTTATGGGCAGATGGGAATTTGTTAATATCTGGTTGTAGAAAACCTGAAGTTGACCTTAATTAAAATGCATCAACCGCGTGTGTAACCGTGATGGTCTCTTTCCGGCGGAGTCTGAGAAGTGAACACGGTGTTGGAGTTATGTTTGACGTAGGTTGCTCTAGGATCACTTCTTGATCATAGCTTCTCGATCGTGCTTTGCCTTCTCTTCTCGCTCTCATTTGCGTATGTTAGCCACCATATATGCTAGTCGCTTGCTGCAGCTCCACCTCATGCCTTTACCTTACCTATAAGCTTAAATAGTCTTGATAGCGAGGGTGCGAGATTGCTGAGTCCCCGTGGCTCACAGATACTTCAAAAACCAGCTTGCAGGTGCCGATGAGTCTGTGCAGATGATGCAACCAAGCTCAAGGAGGAGCTCGATGAAGATCTTGTCCTTTGTGTTGTTTCGTTCTAGTTGATCAGTAGTGGAGCCCAGTTGGGGTCGATCGGGGACCGTGTCACATTTGGGGTTCTTCTTTTATTTTGGTTCTGTAGTCGGACCTTGATTGTATCTGGTTGATGTAATGCTTTATTCATGTATTTGTGTGAAGTGGCGATTGTAAGCCAACTATGTATCTTTTTCCCTTATGTATTACATGGGTTGTGTGAAGATTACCTCACTTGCGACATTGCTTTCAATGCGGTTATGCCTCCAAGTCGTGCTTCGACACGTGGGAGATATAGCCGCATCGAGGGCGTTACAATGACCATGTTGAAGATGATGCAGTCCTTCCTCAGCTCGAGCACCAACAGGTATCATCGCCTGTGCTAACGCACAGTGAACTCATCAGTATTGGTTGTCCTCTGACGCCAATTGCTCAGGATGCTTCATGGGCTGATCGCCCACAAGAGGAAGAAGACTTTGAGGCCCAGCCAACACCAACTTCATAGGCGTCGCCAGTGTTGCGTAGGCTTCATAAAGGACCAAGGCCTCCAGTCTCTGCGTCTGAAGCTAAAGTTGCTGAAGACATTCCGGCTGCATCAGCCGATGAAGAAGCCCCACAAGCTGCTACTCCTCTGTCCCACCAAGAAGCGGTTCTCGAGGAGAACATGACTGTGACCGACCCTCCAGCTCATCAAGTGGAGGTTGAACATCTTGAGGCTGCTACCACCAACACCAATGAAGCCACTGACGTTGTCATGGCTGAAGCTAATGTGGAGCCCTCACCAACAAAAGCACCAAAAGTCAGCGAAGCCACTGATCCCACTGCTTCTGTTCCTGCGCCTGCTGCCGGTCCTCAATTCGACTATCATGTTGAGCACATGCCTCAGGTACAGAAGCCAATCCCAAGATTGGCCAGGTTCCCAGGTCCTGCATCAGCACCTGGATCCTTCAATATCAATGGCTTCAAAGTAGACAACACTTTCTTCAATAGCTCCAGGAACCCCTACTCAAGGGAAAGAATATCATCTGATCGGTTCTGGAGCTATCCGCAGTGAAGCTATTACTCCTGCATTCTTTACAATCAAGGTCGCATCTTCCCACACAAGCGTCTTGACATTGAAACAATAGCTGGTCTGCCTTGTCTGGAAGAAGCTCTGGATTGCTTCAAAGAGGTTGGATTGCTGCCGTTCGTCACTGATCAAGAGCATTGGAATGAAGAGTTGCTGCTCCAATTCTATGCCACACTTCACATCCGCGGGTATAACAGAGATCCGAAGACTTGGGTCATGGAGTGGATGACAGGAAACGTTCATCATGAAGCCAAAGCCTTTGACATCATTGAGCTCACTGGTCTACCCACTCCTGGCGATCTCTACGAATCTGGCTGTCAACTTCACAGTGAAGCTGTGGAGAGCATCTTTCAGAAGCCTGAACCTAATATGAGTCAGATGCTCAGTATGATGAAGCCATTGCCCCAAGATGCTGAATATCCCAAAGAGTTCTTTGTTGAAGACCTTGAGTATCTGCCAAGGACTATTTATCACATCATAAGGCTAACTCTCTGGCCCATCAAAGGACACTCTCCACATGCCAAGATGGAAGGTGCAATGAAGACTTTGGTCTTCTATATTCTTCATGGCAAATGCTTCAATGCACAGGGCTTCTTCATTCGCCAACTTGCTGCATCAGGCTCTGATCTTTTTGGCTTGAAGTTCTACGCCCCATGGGTAATGCGGCTGATCAAACTTCACTCCGCTATCTCATATCAGCCATCTGCTCGCAATCATCGGATCTTTCTGCCTGATGTGGATATGTCTATTGAAGCCATCTATCCTGGGCCTGCCAAGGAACCTCTAAGTCTTTAGAATGCAGAGCATCAAAGTTTTTCTCAGAACATTGAAGGAGTTGAAGCAGTCACTCGTGTGTGTCCTTTGGCTGGCACTACACGTGCACCGCATCCTGCTCTTACTGAAGCCATTGATAGCACAATTGCCCAATGACCCAAGAAGCACACTCGTGTTCTCAATGACCGAGAGTTCTTGTGGCTCTTCATCAGAAACAGGATAGGCATCATGACTGGCTGAAGCGTCAAATGCAAAGCCTCTTGGTGGATGTCGACCGCATTCGCAATCTTGCCACCAAGAATGCTTTTGTTGCCCATGAAACCTCTCGACGCACATGGAAGGGGCTGACGCTGATGTGCTCTGAAGATGATCTTCAAGAGGATGGCTTCTCTAAACGCTTCAAGTTTGACTCCACACCTCCTCGAAGGGCAGTGCTGCGACGAACTCCATCTCTTGAAGACTCTGAGTTCTCTTCTTCTGCTGCAACTATGAATGCCAGAGTGATCGAGGATGAAGATGATGCTACCTCACCACCACCTCCTTCAGCACGCTTCAACACTGCTCCAAGTTCTTATGCACCGCCGAACACCACCGACGACCCTGCTGCTTCACCTACTCTTCATGGGAACGAGTAGATGCTCTATGTCTTCAAACCTTTTTGGTCCTTACTGACAAAAGGGGGAGAAGCATATGAGTTTGATAGTCTTCAAGCGGGTCCATATGGGCGGGTACTTTATATTTTTGCTTCGTGTTTACAACTCTCGTTTGCTTTGATACATTTGGTTCTTTGAGTTGTAACACTTAAACTCGATGGTCGTCTGCTACTTATTTGCCACCTTGTGATGCGATGATAAATTCCGCATGTGCGACAATAAATTCCGCACTTAGATCATTTTGCAGACGTCCATCTTCCATTATGCATGTCATTATCTTCACATACCTTCACATGCATAGTGGATTGTCATCATAAGTTGAAGAGGATCTCCACAAGCACAACCTGCCATGTGCATTTGCATTCCAAAAGCAAATTACTTATATGCACATCTTCAGGGGGAGCCCTTGCAACTTATGAAGACAATTCCTTATCCTTACAACTTCACATATTATATTCCCCGTTGAAAACTTCAACTAGTTTGTCATCAATCACCAAAAAGGGGGAGATTGTAAGTGCATCTAGTGCCACCCCTAGTTGGTTTTGGAGTATTGACGACAAATCTAGTTGAGGGAATAATGTGTTTGTGAGAATTGCAGGATAACACAGGTAGAAGTCCCTCATTGACTCGGTTTTCCTACTGGAGATGACCCCTAAAAATGTATGAAGACATTGATGTCAAAAGTGGTATATGAAGATATTCACATTGAAGACTATGACAAGAGAAGACATCGCATGAAGCCTATGGAGCTCGAAGACTTAGATCTTTCGTAGTTCTTTTTTCCTTCTCTGATTGAGTCATAGGAACCACCGTACTATTAACTGGGGTCCAAGAGAACCAGTCAGAATGACTGAAGTGATGCTTAACCAAAACCTATGTCTTCGAGTGAAGACTATGAGAGCGAATCTTGTCCAGAGTCGGACAAGTCAGCTTTGCTTGTAGCCCAAGTAAAAGCTGCCGCATGAGTTTGAAATCTGACCGTTGGAACACGTGTCAGTTCCTTAGTGACCCAGGGTCATTTCAGACAAATCAGGTCGGGTTGCCTAGTAGCTATAAATAGCCCACCCCCTGCAACCATAAACGGTTGGCTGCTCAGAGTTAGAGTACGGCTTTTGTCGTTTGAGAGCAACCCACCTCGAAGCCTTTGAGAGAGAATTCCTTGCGAGGATAAAGCCCTAACCACCCAGAGCCAAAGAGAATTAGGCATCACTTAAGTCTTCTTGTCTGTGTGATCTGAAGACTTATTACACTTGAGGATTGTGAATCCTCCAGCCGGTTAGGCTCGCGTTCTGAGCATCCAAGAGACATTGTGGATCGCCGGTGAACGAAGTCTGTGAAGGTTTGGGAGTCTACCTTGAAGACTTACCAGAGTGATTGGGCGAGGTCTGTGTGACCTTAGCTCAAGGGGAATACGGTGAGGACTGGGTGTCCTGAGCTGCGTGTTCAGGACTGGGTGTCCGGGACTGTGTGTCCTCAGGTTTAAATACCTAGCCGCCCTAACCAGATGTACAGTTGTCACAACAACTGGAACTGGTCCAACAAATCATTGTCTTCAACGAGTCACTGGTTTCATCCTTCCCTTCCCTTTACTTACTGTTACTCCTTGTGAAGTCATTGTATGTTTGCACTAGCTTTTGTCTTCACTGAGTGACTGCGTGCTCTGTTTGGCTTCATAATATCTTCCTACCTGATCCTTACTACATTGCTGCTATTAGTCATTGTGCTCTCACTCCATTGAATACTTGACTATGGTTTGCCTAGTGTAGTCTACCTTCCGCTGCATGATAATAGGTTTATTTCTATCGTTTGTCTTTGAAACTTCCACATTTTGAAGACTTTCATAAAAATCGCCTATTCACCCCCCTCTAGTCGATATAACGCACTTTCAGTCTCGAGGAGGAACGGCCAAGAAACCGAGTTGATCTAAACTTAGTTTTAAATGTTGTTTTCCATTCATCTCCCAATTTTATACGAATTTGATGGTATCCACTATGCAAATCAACTTTGGAGAATATTGTAGAGCCACTCAGTTCATCAAGCATGTCATCTAGCCTAGGAATAGGATGACGACAATGAATAGTAATATTATTAATGCCTCTACAATCAACACACATACGCTACGTACCATCCTTTTTTGGCACTAGTATAATAGGAATAGCACAAGGACTAAGAGACTCATGTATATAACCTTTGTCGAGTAGCTCCTATACTTGATGCATAATCTCCTTCGTCTCCTCTAGATTGGTACGGTATGGCACACGGTTAGGCAGTGAAGCACCATGAATTAAGTCAATCTGATGCTCAATCCCTCGAATAGGTGGTAATCCCGGTGGCACGTCATGTGGAAAGACGTCAGCGAACTCCTGCAAAATGTTAGTGACAACAGGAGGCAAAGAGGAAGGTACATCCTCGAAAGAAAATAACGCCTCTTTGCACACAAAAGCATAGTAAATAGATTTGCTGAAATCTAGATCATCAATATCATATTTGGTGGCAAGTAAACATGCACTTTTCAATTTAATTTTAGAAGCAACACTAGATGGTTTATTATTAGGCTTCATTTGTTGCTCAAATTCTTTTGCCACAATCTAATTTTCACTCTTATATTTCTCCTGTTTTGCTTTATTAGCTCTATTAATATCATCTTTCAAAATGGAATCAGGAGTCATAGGAAGCAAAGTAATATTTTTGTCCTTATGAACAAGCGAATATTGATTGTTTCTACCATGGTGTACAATTTTTTTTCATCAAATTGCCATGGTCTACCAAGTAATAAGGAACATGCTTGCATAGGTACCACATCACAATCAACATAATCAGCATATGTAGAGATACTAAAAGGCACACAAACAATACATGTTACCTTAACCTTGCTGCTATTGTTCAACCATTGGATGTAGTAAGGATGTGGATGTGGTCTTGTGGTGAGAGATAGCTTCTCCACCATCTCCATGCTAGCCAAGTTGTTGCAGCTCCCTCCATCTATGATGACGCGAACAGAATGTTCCTTCACAACTCCCTTTGTATGGAACAAATTATGCCTCTGATTTTTCTCAGCTTGTGTAACCTGCACACTCAAAACACGTTGAGCAACTAAACATTCATGCCAGTCAGCATCTTCAGCAGCCATGTATTGCATCTCATGATCAGAATCATCTCCACCGTGTTCTTCACTTGTAATAAGAGCCAAGGTCTCCTCATCATAGTCACTAGCGGACTCATACCCACCATCCCCAGTAACAATCATCACACGCTTAGATGGGCATTGTCTCGCATAATGACCTCCACCCTTGCAACGACGACAAATAATATCATGTGTTTGCCCTGTTGATGCCATGGATGAAGAAGAGCTCTGTGTAGGCCTAGAAGGTGTGCTCTTGGCAGATAGTGGTGGTTGTGCCTGCTTTCTTGTATCATGGTTGGCGGTGGCAGCTGACGGAGGCACTAGTGCAGCAGAACGTGTGGAAGTATAGGATGCACGTGGTGTCCATGATGAAGATCAACCTGCAGAAAAGTTAGTTCGCGCCATTGCCTGTCAATCCTGCACTTCACGTTTAGCTTTGCAAGCAAGATGTAATAAACGAGTGATATTATTATATTCCTTATACTCTAGAATGGTCTAAATTTGTTTATTTAATCCACTCATAAAACGTGCAAGCATAGCTTCATTATCCTCAACAATACCACACCGAATCATACTAGTTTGTAATCCCTGATAGTATTCTTCTACATATTTTTTCCTTGTCTTAAACGCTGCAATTTTTGAAGTAATTCACATTGATAATATGGTGGAACCCAACGAGTATGAATAGCAGTTTTCAAAGCAGCCCAAGTAGTTGGAATATTATTTGGATATAATCTACGATGTTCAGACCACCACACACAAGCAAAACTAGTGAAAGCACAAAGTGCAGCAGCAACACGTCTCTCCTCAGGATATTCTAAACATGTAAAACATTGTTCGGTTTCTAACTCCCAAGTAAAATATATATCAGGAACGTATCTACCCTCAAATGGTGGAATATCCAATTTCAGTTCAGGGAGATAGTCATGATCTCGTACCTGAGGGGAGCCCTACCATTACCATTTATTTGCATGTGGACGACCTGGTGGTTGTGGTGCTGGTGGTTGCACGTAGTTCTGATTTTGATCAACCTCATCCTCGTAATCTCCCGCATAACCATCCTCCTCCGCATCAGCAGTAGGAGCCACAAAAGTATCAACAACAACACCAACAGTTTGGCCAGGCTCAAGAGGGACACGGCTTGCTCGGCGGAGGGCTGTTTCGCGACATGGAGGTAGTCGTCATCGTCATCGTTGTTGTTGTTGTTGTTGTTGTTGTTGTTGTTGTTGTTGTTGTTGTT
>NC_057794.1:238202172-238210380 GCF_018294505.1 Triticum aestivum | reverse complement strand
GATCGGCATGGAGGAGAGAGAGGGCGGCGGGGTGACGTGTCGCCTCCTGGTTAGACGTGGACGGCGGCGCGGACATGTACGGCAGCGTAGTGGACATGTCCGGCGCGCGGAGGAGGAAGATCTAGGGTTTAGACTGCAATTTGGACGGGGGAGGCCTTTTTATAGGTAGGAGGAGGTAGAAGTGTCCAAATGGTGTGCGGTTTTCGGCCAAGCGATTGTGATCCGACGGCGGAGGACATGGAAGGGGTTTGGAAGAGTTATTGGGCCACTTTGGAGGGGTGTTGGGCTGCAACACACATGAGGCCTTTACGGTTCCCCGGTTAACCGTTGGAGTATCAAACGGACTCCAAATGGCACGAAACTTGATAGGCGGTCTATCAGTGGTGTACCAAGGCCGCCTGGCAAATCTCGGTCCATTCCGAGAATGTTCAACACCCGCACACGAAAAGAGGAAAAAGGGGGGCACCGAAGGACGTAGGAGTGTCAGATTGAGAAACGGACAACGAGGAAAATGCTCGGATGCATGAGACGAACACGAATGCAAATGCGATGCACATGATGACATGATATGAAATGCATGACATGAGAAAAAAGCAAAATAAAGACAAAAACCCAACCACGAAGGGAATCTCATATCGCATCTCTGGAAAAGGCAAGAGTCGGAGTTACAAATATGGAAAGTTGTATCCGGGGCGTTACATCATGATACTATGATCTTGCATTGTGCTCGTGCTTGCGATATATCATGTGCATTGCCTTTGCCGATTATTTGCTTCATGACATGATTGCCATGATTTCTTCTAGTGTGTTGCATCTTCGCTCCACTAGTTTACACGCCTTGATTACTATGCTTGCTTATGTTGCATCACCAATGATTCGTACTTGCTCATTTCATGCAGTTGATGACAACCATATACATGTTTTGCACATGATTGTTATTGCTTCTTGTCATATATCTCCATATGTTGCCTCTCTCATGCTAGATGATTTGCCATGTATTGAGTGCAAATATGCCTTTAGTGTTGATAATGAGTTTGCCCCCATAGCATTCTCACATATATGTGGAGATTTTGACATATTTCTTGCGAAGCATGCTTGTCTTACCTCTTTGCACCATATATTGGTGACATGAATATTGCCATTGTTGCATCATATTATTCATGCACTTGTGCTTCTAATGGTTATGTACAAGAGAAGAGAACCATCATGATGGATGATGTGTTTATCTACCATGCACATACGTTCTTTGTTTTGTTGTGTGCATGTGTAGGATACTTGGACTTTGTGTCGACTTCCACATCACGTGAGTTGACCATTCGAGATCTTGAGAGCGAACCACCTTCTACCACGACGATTCTACATCGCACTTGCTTGTACTTCGGCATTGTGAAGGATGCACAAGGACACGCCTTCAAGGTGACATCTTTCATGAGCATGGATATTATGGATCATACTACTTGTGTTGCTTGCACCATGAGACTTATTGTTCATTTTGGACCATTTGATTGCACACATGTTAGATATCTTGCTTCGACTTGTTATTTTCACCGCTCCATGCATCATGATATATATGCCTTGTGTGTTGCATCCGATTCTTGGATTACTTGCTCCTATCATATGTTTGGCTGCAACAATGTCACTTCTTCACATATGCCATGTCCCATTGCTTGTCACATGATTGACTTGATTGCCTCACAGATGATGAACAATTGCTCTTGCTATTGTGTTGAGTGCCATACTATATTCACTACACCCTATGCACATTATGCTTGGATTGTCTTGCACTTGTCCCATGTGTTTAGACACTTCATTTTATTTGGTGTTGTGAATGTTTCCTATGCCTACCATAGACCATTTGTCGAGTGCTTTATGCATGATTGCTATGACCATGAGGTAGATGCTTATTCTCTTCTCACACACATTTGCATCACTATCTCACATTTACATGCTTGTTTCCATGATGACCTTCATTATGCTCAATTTTTGTGCTTACATGCCATGTCACAATCCTTTGTCACACTATATGCTATGCTTGATAACGACACTTGTTGGGTGACTCACCTCTTGAATGCTTGAGTTTGCACTAACGCTAACCACATTTGTTTTTCCAAGTGTTTGTTGTTCTTGCTCCTTTTGAAGGAATCACTAGACAGTGCGACATTGGAGAGTGCCCATTTCGAGCTTCAAGATGACAAGTACTTGGTGAGCATCCACTCCTACATGGTGACGCCATCCCTTTCCCATAGTGATTTGGATTTCGATCCAAGGTCGGATCTTTCCCAAGGAGCATCCTACGGACATCACCATGTCAAGAGTCCATTTGGCAAGTGACACGTGCGACATCTACTTCACATACACAAAGGTGAATCATCTCCTTCACACGTGTTCACTTGACCCTCTCGAGGATGGTATACTACTTGACACTCCTCCTATGTGCATGCATAGGTATTGTTGGAGCTTCACGAATGTCGAGGAGGAGTGCAAGCGCCAAGGAATGACTACACCGTCCGCGAAGGAGGCATGGAAAAGAAGACGGAATAAAGGAGAAGAAGACAGAGCGGCTGGAGGAGCCAGGCCGAACATCCGGACCGCCGTCCAGATCATCTGGGATCAGTCGGATCATCCAGGTCCCCCTCCGGATCATCTAGGTAACTGCGTCCGAAGACACCCGAAGCTTGCAGAATCTCCACGGCGGATCCGGATCATCCGGACCCCCATCCGGATCATCCGGCCTTGCCTGCGTGCATGCCTCTGGGCCGAGGTCCATGTACCTGTTTCGCCCCCTCACTTACCCCCTTCGCCCACTAGACTATAAATAGACCTCCTCCACCTCCTTTCTAGGGTTAGCAAAGTAGTAGCTCATTTAGAGATAGAGCTTTGCTCATCCATTACGGATCTACTCCACGAGAGAGACCGCGACCCCTCTTCGGAGAAGATCCACCTTGGATTCAAGTCCCCTCGGGGGAAGATCCCCTTGTGGATTCAAGAGCTCCTCATGGAGATGAACCTTACCTTGTATCTTTCCCTTTGTTGTTCATGTACCTTGTGGATCTTGTGTGTTTGATTGACTAGTGGACGTGTGATTGGACTTGTTCTTGAGTGTTTCCCCTTGTGTTTTCTCTCCATTCTTCCCCGTGTTCTTCGTGTTCTTCGCGGGATCCGCCCCTTTCGTGAAAGATCGACCGTATAGGGTTCCACCCTACATCACATTCATACCTGTCAGCATCTTCAATAGCCATGTATTGCGTCTCATGATCAGAATCATCTCCACCGTGTTCTTCATGTGTAATAAGAGCCAAAGTCTCCTCATCAGAGTCACTAGCGGACTCATACCCACCATCCTTAGTAGCAATCATCACACGCTGAGATTTGCATTCTGTCGCAAAATGTCCTCTTCCCTTACAACCACAACAAACAATATCACTTGTGTGCCCTATTGATGCCATGGAAGAAGAAGAAGAGCTCTGCGCAGGCCCGGCGGGTGTGCTCTTGGGAGATAGGGGTGGTTGTGCCTTCTTTCTTGTATCATGGCTGGAGGTGGCACCTGATGGAGGTGCTGGTGCGGTGGAAGTAGAGGATGCACGTGGTGTCCAAGATGAAGATTGACCTGCAGAAAAATTAGTTCGCGCTAATGCATGTCGATCCTGCACTTCATGTTCAGCTTTACAAGCAAGATGGAATAAACGAGTGATATTATTATACTCCTTATACTATAGAATGGTCTAAATCTCTCTATTTAATCCACCCATAAAACGTGCAAGCATAGCTTCATTATCCTCAACAATACCACATCTAATAATGCCAGTTTGTAGTTCCTGATAATATTATTCTACATAATTTTTTCCTTGTCTTAACCGCTGCAATTTTTGAAGTAATTCATGTTGATAATCTGGTGGAACCCAACGAGTACACATAGCAGTTCTCAAAGTAGCCCAGGTAGCTGGAATAGGATATAATCTACAATGTTCAGACCACCAAACACATGCAAAACTAGTGAAAGCACAAACAGCAGCAGGAACACGTCTCTCCTCGGGATATTGTAAGCATGTAAAACGTTGTTCAATTCTAACTTCCAAGTAAGATATATATCAGGAACATATCTACCCTCAAACGGTGGAATATTCAACTTTAGTTTAGGAAAAAGGTCATGATCTCGTACCTCAGGTGGTGGTGCAGCCCTACCGTTGCGATGATATACCTGAGGACGACCTAGTGGTGGTGGTGCTTGTGGTTGCACATAGTTCTAATTTTGATCAACCTCATCCTCGTAATGGTCATCCACCTCTACAATAGCAGCAGGAGCTATAGAAGCATCAACAGCGGCACCAAAATTTTGCCTAGGGTCAATGGGAAGGCGTTGTGCTCGTCCCACTTGATTTGGAAGGCGACGTTGTGTTGTTGTTGTAGAGGTGCGTTAGGTGCAGCCGGTGGTGGCGGTGGAAGACGCGCGAGCAATTCATTAAACTTGTTATCGAGCTTTGTTTCGAATGTCTTCTCCATGCCATCTATCCTCTCCATCGCCTCTTCAAATCTGTTTAGCACATCTTGCTCCTGTCCACTCATCATTTGCTGAAATTTATCATGCAACTGCTTATTCATCAAGTTCTCCCATTCAGTCTCGTCGGCTTGTGATCCTGCCATGGTTAGCAGCAATAGAAACACACAAGAATATGATCCTACAGACTACTAACAAGAGGTGGTGGTGGGTGTCACAAATCCGTCAAGCAAATCTCAAATTCTTACCAGTTCTTACCCAGCAGCAGGCGATGATCGGCAACCGTCATAGTCAAAACACTCAAAGCTTGGATAGAGCGATTACCAGAGAGAGTCAAACGCACGACATAGATGTATGTGGAGCTAGGAAGGCTTATAATACGGTAGCAAAAAGGGTCAGCAATAATCAATTCAGAGATGCAAAGTTGAATAAACGCTCAACGACGGTACTGTGCTGGTCCTAGGCTAGACCGTGCTAGAGACGCGAGCCTAGAACACTAAGAAAATCACGACGCTACATGTAAACAAGGGAAAAATACACTCTGGAATTTTTTTTCGCTTTGTTTTTTTTGGCGCTCCTCTTTTTTTTGCGAAAAATCACTATAATGGCGAGTGTCTCAAAACTCTTCCCTCGTCAAACTGACGGGATGGGCACGGAATTTTTTTGACCTTTTTTGGGAAATCATGGCAGCGATGACGAAAAAGTGTGACAAAAAATCACTATGATGGCATGTGGCTCAAAAGACTCTGAAAAGCCTAAAAATAGGATAGGGAAAAAATATTTTTGCCTACGAAAAATTTGGCCTAAAAACTGTCCTTGGGTCTCCAGACTTTTGTTTTTGAAACCTACCCAGGCAAGGAAACACGAATCGGAAATTGGACGGATCTCGAAGACAAACCTAATATGAAAAGAACTCGGATTGGTGGTGGATATATGGTGGTAGAATATGGCAGCGATGGTGGTATATGGATATGGATTGGTGGTGGTATATGGATACGGATTGGTGGTGGTATATGGATACGGATCGGTGGCGGATAAGTGGTGGTGGTAGATGGCAGGGGCGATGATGATGGTGCGGAAGCGGCGTGATAACTTATGACCAGAACTCGAAACTCTAAAAGACTAGACTCTAAGACCAGCAACTAGACACGACGATACAACCGCAAATTTAACAAAGCAAAATAATGAAAAGACTATGCGAAGGCTCGGACTGGTTCGGATATGATAAACTAACCCTAATTTTTTTTGGCTTTTTCATGGACTGTAGATATGAAGAACAGACTCGATCTAAACTACGAAAAACTGTAAAATCTCACCGAGCAACCTGAAAATCTGAAACCACTTGATAGAGGCGAGGGTGTCCCGATGTTTCGATAAGATGGTGGCTACCATTTTCGGTGGGAGTCGACCTTGACGATCTGAGAACGAACGTGCGAGACGTCGCGCCTTAACAATCGCTAAACCGACTTCCGAGGGTTATTGACCACACTGGAGCACGATCAACCTGACCACGAGGGCATGTTTCCTGCGAGCAAACAAAGAACAAGCAAGAAACTACGATTGCAATCTGGATATTGCGAATATAGGAGGAAAGCTTTATTGATCAAGGTGGGGTTCTGTGACGCCTTTGTCTGGTTGTTGAACACAAACGAAGTACGCGAAGTTGCAGCTATGGCGAACTTTAATCTAAACAAAACCCAAAGTCTAAATGATGCCCTAAGGGTTGTATATATGGAGGAAGAGGGGGGAATTTCGTGCCCCTTGGAGGAGAGGTCCGAAACCAACCCTATCTCTTGTTTCCCCACACATACGGACTCTAAAAACAACCTATAATTAAGTATTTCAAAAATGCATGGGCCTGGCCCAAAAATAAGGTGATGCAGCACCTAGAATAGCGTGTGGACGAAATTTATGAAGTGACATCTTGTATATTTCGTCCAAGGCTTCATGCAACCCTTATGGTGGCTTCAAAGTCCTGAAATCATCACTTGTAACTCCGTTCTTGATCCCCTTGCGCATGCCATCATCTCCATGCTTGGTCTTGCTCAAGTGTTCATCCCTCTTATCCATGCCAGGCCCTTCATTTGTAAGCAAAACAAATGTATCCAATTTCGGCAGCATCATATTCTCATGAACATTAGAATCATTACCAAGAAATGAAAGTACCTGATAATTTAATTGGCATGCACCAGCTCTAGTAATTGGTCCAGTATGTATAGCAGCAGAGGCTGTGGGTGTAACAATGGTATTGATGTCCTCATCACCACCTGGGCGAAGTAGAGGAACATGGTCGTCTCATCCTCGAGCTGGTGATCTCCAATGAAATAGCCAACTTGGAGGTCAAGATCGCGCTCCAGATGTACTGCGAGCATGTCGACCGCTTGGACGAATGCCTGCACAAGTTCAGGCAGAGCCAAGAGCTACTGTAGGCAAGGGCTGCTGGTCATGGTCTCATTGACGCTTTTTATTTTGTTGAGTCCTTTCGACGTGGATAGCTATGTATTTACAACAATCATAGTATTGCTCTGTTTATTGCTTTGTTTCAATGTGTGTACTCTGTTTTCCGTTCTTATATGTTTTGTTTCAATGTGTGTATATACGCTTTCCATTCTGTATATGTGGATGATAACAGCTAGATTCAAATTAGTATACAAAAACAGATAGAACATGGAATTCATAATATATATATATATATATATTAATTGTTCATTAGTTCATCACAGAATATATATAATATCATCACATATACATGATGATACTTAACTACTATGTACAATGCATAAAATTGAAAACGAATAATACTAAAACTAACAATCCCTCCTGGGCCAGTATTCCGGTAGCCCCTCGCCAGCAACTCCCTAGTGTGTGGCGTCTTCCCAGTGCGGAGGCAGTACTCCGCCTCCTCCGCGTCACAGCGCTTCACGTAACGATCTGCCTCTTGCTAGCGGACGAGCGCGAAAGATCTTGCCATTTCGTTGGGCGCCCACCGGAGCTCCTTGTCGGTGGCACGCTGGAGCTTATCGGCCCACCTCCACGCAGCAATGAGGCGCCTGGTGCCTTTGACCTTCCCCGTGAAGTACCCGTCTTCGTACACCTCCTCCACATGACGACGCGCCTGCCCCCAAAGCTCCGCCGCCTCCTTTTACTAGGCGGCATCACAGGCTTCAGAGTCCGCCTTGTACCTGGCTTCCTCCTCCGCCATCTCCTTCTTGAACGCCACTTGCCTGGCTTACTCAGCTGGCGGTATCGACTTCCACAGACAAATATTGTACTGGCCCCAAACCAATCCAAAGTTGGGCGGTCCGGCACAACCTCGTCCGGCAGCGCATAGGGGTCCGCGTTGGTGCTATTCGAGTGAGCGTCCTCGGGGGGCGGCGACTCCTCGTCGGCGCATGGGAAGACCGGCGGTGCCATGGCAGAGATTTGAGAGAGAGAGAGAGCGTGCGAGCAAGGGGAGGATGTAGATGAGAATGCAGGCGGGACGACGTGAGCAAGGTAGTATTTATTGGCGGTCAGAATCTAGATTGACGGGAACAGTACACACGCCGGTCGCCGGAATTTAAGAGTACTGTAGTTTGAATTACACACGATTCCCGCAGCAAAACCCGTGTGTGAACTTAATAGCTGACGGTTCCCAATACAGAACCATGTATGATTAATGACCCTCGTCACTCACCTACCAAACCTCGAGCCGCGAAATAGAGTGCCAATTG